>NC_061121.1:215744297-215787631 GCF_002878395.1 Capsicum annuum
CTCCTTCTCTTTTCCCTTCTCCCCTCTTTCTCCCTCTTGCTCCTCCTCCCCGGGGTCCATCGGCTCTGAGGGAGCGACCGACGCTGATGGCAGAATTACCGCTTCACGTTGAGCATCCAAGATCTTCCTCAACCTCTCTTCGCTAACACCAAATGCAGCTGCAAATTCAGGTCCTCTCATGCTTTGCAGTATCGAATCCCGACCTACCAAGAACTGTGGCCTATTCTTCTTGGCTGTCGTCGTGAATCCGAAGAACTCCAAAGGTCCAGTTCTTGATGCAATTTGACAGAAGGGAAAGTACCTTGGCACCCAGAATACGTCTCCTTCATTTACTATAGCGTTCATTGCTAGTGTCCCATTTGGATACACGATCTGGATGCTGCCGCTCCCTCTCAACACTACTCCGTACTCTGTTGCTGTTGGATTGATGTGAGGTGTCATCATAGCTCCCTACATGAAAGGATAGTAGGATAGAGTAGTACTATGTAAAGACTGCAATCGTATAGCTTAGTTCAATAATAATCAAACAAAAAATCAAAATTCATAAATAGCGCGCCTATGATTTAAAGGAACTCAACAATGTCTAGGATTCAAACTCGTGACCTTAAAGCAAAGTTTTGAACCCTTAAGACCACTGCATTACCACTAAACATAAAGCTCCCTTATCCAAGGGGGGTTCAAATATACATCTACATACCAAAAAAATTGTTCCTTTTTCTTCGCATAACTTTCCAAAGGAAAGAATACAATTGCATTCCCTTCCTGCAACTTAGGGTGCAACAACTTAACTTCCACGATCGATAAAGCTCAGTGATCAAAGACACCCTAGCTAGTAGATAGAGTTTGGTGATCACAGCAGCTAATAGCGGATGAAGTATAGTGGTCACATACGCTATAGTGGATAAAGTCCGATAGTCGATAAAGTTAAGTGGTAACACGTAAAGCTAAAAATGTTAGCCCTGTGAGAACGATAAACATGGATCAAACATCATAATTTATATAATAATGTTGTCCGGTGTAGGTGAGTTACCGCTGAAAGATTGACGAGGTAGACGCCAACGTCAGTGTGTTTCAATGGAGGATACTCAGACTTATCTAAGGCCAAGCTCCATCCATAATCATTCTTGTAATCTGGCTTCCTATCGAACAAGTTGTAAGAATCTGGACCTTTGCCTCTGCCTCTACTTCCTTCATCGCCTCGTTTCTTGTCTCTCTTGTTTCCTTCATCACCAAAAAGACTATTCAAGAACTTCCTCAAAGACCATGGTGGTTGTTGCTCCCTTTCCTCATCTTCCTCTTCTTCTAAGCTAGCTTCTTCCTCGAAACGCACTATTCTCTTTAGGTGATCATGTCTCTGGTGTTGCTCAAGATTCAAGAAATTTGCCCATATGCTTGGTGTAGGAGAATGAGTAGTGTTCAGAGGTACAATTGCACCTGATAATTGCCTTGTCAAGATCTCACCCACTTCTTCTGACGATACCTGTCATTTGTAACACATTATGAAATTAACTACTTTTATTCCTTTGATCAATCTACTAGCATGAAACATCTACTTAAAAGTTGTTAAAATCGAACCGCACTATATTAAGGATGGCTTTTCATATCTGTTAGTATTCAGTGAAGCCAGTAAAGATAGATCGACTAGTTACGTCTGCTTGACCTTAAGTGGCAACTAAACAATCCAACCAACTTTGAAAATGCACAACAAAACACCTCAACTCTTCCCCATTGTGTCAGTTGAACACTCCGACTTGCAAAATTTACAAAAGAATGATCATTTAGATAATTTCAAAATTTAAGTGGCACATTAGGTGTCTAAACGTGCATTGGCAATTGAGTGTTCAATTGTCACAAAATAATGATCATTTAGATAATTTCAAAATTTATGTGGTACATTATAGGTGTCTAAACGTGCATTGGCAATTGAATTGAGTGTCTTAATTGTCGGTTGAGATCAAGTTAAAAAGGTCTATCTATGTATTTTGCCAATTTATTTTTAATTGGCAAAGTAAAATGTCTATGTATTATGCCTATATTTCTTTAGTGAATTTTTAAATATATGAACCAGAGACAGTAAACTTTACTTTAAAATTGTCATCACTTACATTGAATGCTGTTGATAATGTCAGTTTGTCAAATCCACCAAGGATAGATGTTGGATAGATTCCACCACCAATGAAGAAAGACTGCCCAAAAGAAAAATGTCAATTGTAACTCAACCAAATTCAACAGCCCAAAGAGAACTACTCTTCATCAAATATCCAACTTCTTTCACAAAAAATTGTTAAAAGGGTACCTGAAAACCATACAATCCTAAGCTGCTGGAAGTGCTAATACTGCAAATGATATGAAGTCTTTGTCCTTCAGCTGGATTAACAAGATAAAAAGCAGATCCTGCACGAATACTATACACATCTCCTTCCTTCAATCGCCTTTCGGTGAAGTCATCCTTGTATATATGCCCAATTCTTGTTTCCCCTGCAACCTCAACAAAGTTCAAGTCACCTCTCCCAACAATTTTTTGTTTTAATTAAAAAGAACCATGAAAAACAAGATCCACAACACATAATTACCAAAAGGAGGAGTTGTCATTGTCATGTTACAAACACACTACACACTAAAAACAACCTATCAGTATTAGGTAAATGCAAGGTAAAATTGAGTAAGATAAACCCAATGTGCTTTAATCCTTTCCCTCTACAGAATGAGAGGTGTTTTACTAATGTAGAAGTTCAATTAAAACCATTACTTTTTTATATATATATACCAAATACATACGCAAAAATCATGAATATTAGTGAAATCAAATCTTGATCTCATGTTTTCCGAGATCTGTTTTTTAGAATCATACATTAGGGATGGGTGGGATTGCTCATACAGATCACTTTCAACCAAGTTTGTGAGTTCTCAATAAAGTTTAGAATTTGCCAATTCATATAAGTCCACAAGCTAAGATTGCTCCTTTCTTAATCTTCAAGAACCAAAAGAACAAAACCAAAAAGGCTAAAAACTTTTACCTCTGCGAACAAAGAGAGTAAGATGAGAATCAAGATAATGAGGAATGAAAAGAGTATTAGGTTCCATAGTAATAAACCCAATATGCATTGGACTTTGAAACAAAGATACCCCACCCCTACCACCAAATCCACCCCTCCTTACAACTCTCATAACTCCAGCATCAGTCCTTACTACCTCTTTTGAATCATGCAACAAAAACCACCCTTCTCCTTCCCCTTCCCCTTCTTCTCCCCTTTCTTCTTCAACATCATAAGCACTAACAAATGCCACCACCACCACCAACATCAACATCAACATCAACACAACCTTACTAAAACTTCCCATTTTTTCACTTACAAAAACAAAGACTATTTTTATTTTATTTTTTTGCTTCTTTAGACTAAGAAGGTGTGATTTGAAGGAGTTTATGTAGACCAAAGTGAAGGTGTTTAGAGGAACACGTGGCATGCATGCAAGAGTTGATGGATTTGGTGGCATATTGTGGTGCAGACATGTGCGATTAATTTGGTTTAAGCCAAAGACGAAACTCATGCTTCTTGTAGCTTTGCTTCTTTTCTTTCACATTTTGCAAGCAAAAATTTGGAAATGTTGACACGAGTTTTTCTAAAATATTGCACCAATTAAGCTTATTCTTGTTATCTTCATTTTCTTAAAACAATTAATCATTTGATATCTATTTACTACTAGAAAATTTATAAAAAATCTAGATTTTAAAATAAATTTCTTTCTATTTTTCCTTTTCTAAGTTTATCCGCCCAATTCTAGATATTTGCAGTGAGGTTGACTAAATTTAGGGTGTGTTTGGTATGAATGAAAATGTTTTTCAGAAAAAATATTTTTTTAGAAAATGTTTTTCTGGAAATAAGTTGGTTTCTTAATTGTTTTCTTATATTATATTTGGTTGGTGGATGAAAAATATTTTCTAATATTTAGTTAGTAAATGAAAAATATATTTTAGAAAATATATTTTAGTGTTTAGTTAAATAGTAAAAATACATTTTAAAAATTATTTTTAATCTTGAAAAATACTTTTTTAGGGTGTGTTCGATATAAAGGAGGAAAAATATTTTCTAGAAAAATAAATTATTTTTTACGTATATACTTGTGTTCGTTATGCAAATTAGGTAAATATATATTTTTTTAGAAGTATTTGTATATATTTAATAAAAAATAATGAGAACGATAGGATAAGAAGGGGAATAAAAAAAAGTTTTAAATTTTTTTTAAAAAAATAAATTTAAAAAATAGTTTTTGGGGGAAGGGGTTGGTAGGTAGGGTTGAGGTTGTCAAAAGAGATGGTAAGAGCGGAGTAAGAAAAAAAATTGATTTTTTTAAAAACATTAATTTTTTTAGGGGGAAAAGGAGTAGTAGGGGTGGGGGTAGGGGAGTAAGGGTAGGATAAAAAAAAAATTATTATTTATTTTGGAAAAAAAGGGGAGGAATTGGTAGGGGTGGGGTGGGGTTGGGATTGGGTTGCGGAGGAAAATAAAAAAGTTTGATTTTCTTTAAAATAAATTAAATATTTTTTTGAAGGGAGTAGATATTTGAGTGTCGAATTAGGAGATGGGGTAAGAAAAAAATTTGAAATAATTTTTTGGATGGAGGTGGTAGAGGGTGGGAGTAAGGATAGGGAGTGAAGGTGGGATAAGGAAAAATTTTAAAATTTTCAAAAAATAAATTTTTAAAAATTAATTTTTTTTGAAGGGGGAGGGGGAGGGAGAGGGGGAAGGGATAGAAAAAGTTTGAATTTTTAAAAATAAAATAAAATTTTTTTTTGAAAGTGGGGAAGGGGGGTGGGGGAGTAGCGGTTTGGGTTTTGAATAGGGGATGAGGTAAGGAAAAGGTTTGAAATATTTTTTTGGGGATGGAGGTGGTAGGGTGGGGTGGGGTAAGGGATTGAAGGTCGGAATAGGGATGAATGATTTTGAAAGTTGTATGAATATTTCAATGTAAAAGTGAGGTTGAAAAAGAGTTTTAGAAAATGTTTTTCTTACTTTTTGAAGGGAAATCATTTTTCGTAAATTTGAGAAAAATAAGTTAATTTAAAAAATATTTTTTTAAAATCTTTAAATCAATCAAACATAAGAAAATTAAAAAATATTTTCCTTCATACCAAACACACCCTTAAATCCTCCCACTAAAATTTTTCTCAAGCAATACTTGACAAAATTTCTTTTTTCTTTACAAACTTAAATTTAAAATCTATAATTATCATATTATTTCTGTTATCCAACTAAATACCTTCTATTTTGTAGTCTTGTGATATTTGAGTGTTTTGTTATGCGTGGATTTAATATATAATCCATTTGGATATAATTAAAAAAAATAATTTTTTAACTTAAGTAATTAAAAATTTAAAATAAATATTTATAAATTAAGCAAATAAATGTTTGGATAAAAGTGTTAAAATTAAAAAAATTATTGATATATTTAGTAAATAAGTGATGTTAAGCACTTTTATTTTGTCAAAATGACTTAAATATCTTTAGGGCCCGTTTAGGATTACTGTTGCAAAACTGCTTATTTGAGAATCATTTTTATAAAATGATTTTTTTAAAAAGTGCTTTAAAAATAATAATTTGTGTTTGATAAATTCATTCGAAAAGTGCTTTTGATAATCAAATTATGTTTGGATAATCTTTTTCAAGAAGTGTTTTTTTTAGATAAATGACCAAAAAGGACATCTATCAGTAGATTTTTATTACTAAAATCAATTTATAGAGAAAAAAATATTTTTAAAATGAATTCTAAAATTAAGTGGCCAAATTCATATACGTATACTACCTGATGACAAATATTTAAAATAAAAATTAAATATTCGAGAAAACATTTATATGTGATGTCAAAGTACAATCTTGTAACGTGATTCATTTGTCAATTTTTATCATTAATAATAATAAAATAACTTATATATTCTTTAGTCATCATCATCAATGATATTTTCAAATTTATTTATAATATATATATATTTTCAAATTTATTTATAATATATATATATATATATATATGTGTGTGTGTGTGTGTGTGATAGGGATAATTTTATCATAAAAAAATAATTTTCTGTTTCTGCTTTTGTTTTTTTTTTTTTTTTTTTTTTGAGAAAAACTGCTTCTACTTATTTTTAAAAGCACTTTTGAAAGTTTACCAAACACACTCTTTTTTTAAAAAAGTGTTTTTACTTCAAAATAAGTGCTTATTTTGGGAAATAAGCAACCCCAAACATGCTATTAGAGTTGTTAACATCATAAATAAGGTGAATTGTGTATGATTTTTAATTCTAATAATAATTCAAAACTAATTTCTATTATGCACTTTCGACGTAATGTAATTATGTGAGGTTAATTTATAAATATAATTTTTTTATATTTTTAAACTATTAAAAAATGAAAAACTTTGGACATTTTTTTATATAAATATAGTATTAAATTGTAATATTGCAATCTGAAAGTCGGATGTCATGACAATTGAATTCATTCAACATTCTCCGATTCATTTTCAAAAAAATAATTATATATAAATGGATGGAGAAGAACTTATCACAAGATAGATTTGACATTAAAATTTTTGAGCAAATCTTCCATATAATGACGGATTCACTGAAAACAAAGAAAAAAATTAAGAGAAAATTACAAGGTAGAGACGAAGAGAAGCGGAAAAAAGACAAAGAAAGAAAAATCACATATTTAAGCGCTACAAGTTCAAGGTATTGTTGGAATTGAAAGAAAATATAAGGAATAAAAAAATAAATATTTTGATCAAACCTAAAAGAATTTTATTCTAAAAAGTAAAAAGCTGGAGGTATCCACCTTCTCAGTTTTTACTTTTTTAATTAATTTTTAATTTTTTAATTTTACCAAACACCTAAAAAAATTAAAAGTTGATTTAATCAGATTTTAATTTTATCCAAAAGAACTCATAATAACATTATTATTTCTAGTTTATGTAGTATTTTGATAAATAATAAATAAGTATGCTTGGAAATTGTTTTATGAAAAATATCTAAACAATCTTATTGAAAAATATTATTGATTGAGCTGCCTAATAGTCTAGCCAAATTGACCGAAGAAATTTCATTCTCATCCAAACTAATGATCTAATCTAAAGTCCGCCCACACCCTATCTAATTAATGGGTTCAATTTTTATTTAGTGAATCAACAATAGTTATAACATATCAATATATTTTTATATTATATAATAAAATTTAAAAAGAACAGAATATGGACAACTTATATTACTATTTTAAAAATAAGATTAAAAAAAATATTTTTTATAAATCTCCAACTCAAAATAAAATATTATCTAGAGAAATAATATAAAATAGATAAAAATTGAAAGACTATAAATAATACAATAATAGATAATGACAAAATAATACTATCATAACACAATACTATAGGTGAGAACATAGAGTAACAAAGAATTCAAGAACAACAAAGCGTAGGACTATCAGTAAGGATAACACTCCTACCTACTAGTATGAACAACACTCTTACCTTTTATGTTGCATTGAGAATCTAAAAAAAAAAAAAAAAAAAAAAAAAAAAACTAGAAGCGCCTATGATATTCTACCATAATTCGCGTTTTGTTATATTTTTCTATCTAAAATCATGTTTTCGGTAAGCTGCAACTATCATATCTTGTTTAATTACTTCGTTCTATTTTTTTTTTAATCTCTATCTATCTTTAAATCATCATTTGTGTCTCTCACCATCACATGTACGAACCATCTCAACTTTATTTTTCACATCTTATTCATTGAAGTCACTCTCACCTTATTTTAGACATCCCCTGATCTTATCTCTCCTAGTCAACTTCTACACAATATCTTTATCTTAATGATACTTAATTCTGATTGTAAGTATTATTAATTGATTGACATTTAATGACATGAATTTTTAATAGCACTAAAAAAAAAAAAGTAGGGAGGTTTGAAACTTTAATTGGCAGAGGTTATAAGCGTTTGCTATTTTTTCTCAGCAGATAGCGACAATTTTCAATCTCCACAAGCTGTAATTTTAACCTCTACAATTTATCATTTATTTTAATGTAAGAGATCACATAACAAAAATAATTTTGCAGAATCACATCACTGTTAAAAATAAAGGCATGAAAGAACATTTTCTATAAGAGTAGGGATATACATGAGTCAAAGTTTTAACAATAATTATGAGCGAAACTTTTAACGTATGACATAAATGAGTCATTTATAATACTTTAATGACATATTTGAATCTTTTTATAAAAAATAAAAAATAAAAAATAAAATTCTTTCTCCGTTCTTAATTATCGTCCTTACTAAAAATATATATTCTTTAGCACTTATTATTTTACAAAATTAAGACATAATTAGTTGTTTGTTTCCATTTTTTATTTTTAATAATAAATATTAAAATATTAATATAGTATAAAAAATAAATAAAATTGAGTAATAAATAAAATAATTTAATAAAAATTATGTTTTATGAAACTTAAAAAGGTAACAAATAAATATGAAGGCAAAATGACCTTCTGGACCCCTATACTATGTCGGTTTTGTAAGTTGGACACTTCTACTTACATGTTTGTCATCTAGACCCCTAAACCCACTAAAAAACAACATTTTAAACCCTTTTTTGGTGAGTGTAACACACTCTCCCCCACGTCAGCTGTCACGCCCGCCATACTTGACACGTCTGCTACATCATCTGCCACGTCATTTAAAAAAATATTACATTAAATTTCAAGTCATTTTTAAAATGCTACATAACAAATTAAATATTAAAATTAATTTAATTAAATAAGAAAAATTTATAAATGTAGAAAAATTTGAATAATCATGTTTTTATTTTTGCTCACAAATTAAACATCAAATCCATTCCAAATAATTAAAATTCTTTTCCTACTACTTTAAATTTTTAACTATAAATTCATATATACAAACATAATAAATTTTTGATTTTTAAATTTGAATATTTTTAACAAATTCACAAAAAGTTTAATTTTTTTCAAGCGAAATTCACTAATTTTTTTTCAATATTCACTATCACTCACTTTCAATTTAAATTTAAATTTTAATCCCCAAAAAAATAAAAAGATTTCAAATTTAAATTTTAATTAAAAAAATGAAAAGAATTGAATTGAGAGGAAAAATTAAAATAAAAAATAAAAAGTGAACACGTGTGGGGGGGGATGGAAGAGTGTTGGGGTGGGGTATGGAGGCTGGGGGTGGGGTGGGGAGGGGCTGGACGAGGCTGGTGAGGTGTGGAGGGTAGGGATGGGGCTGGGGTGGGGTGGGATAGGGCTGGGTAGGGTGGGGGTGGGGAAGGGCTGGACGGGTGTTGGGGTCGGGTGGGGGTTTGGGGGTGGGATGGGTAGGGTGTGGGGGTGGGGACGGGATGGGGTGGGGAGGGAAAAAATATTTTTATTTTTAAAAATTTTTAAAAATATTTTAAATTTATTTTTAAATTTTTAAAAATATTTTTAAATTAAAAAGGTTGGAGGGGAAAAAAGGACCTTTTTTATTTTTAAAATTTTAAAAATATTTTTAAATTATTTTTATATTTTTAAAAATATTTTTAATTTTAAAAAGATGAAGGGAAAAAAAGGACCCTCTTTTATTTTATTTTTTAAATTTTAATATTTTAAAAATTATTTTAATATAAAATTGATCAAAAATTAATCCACTCGCATCCCAGGCGAGTGACTACACTCTCTTTGTCCTAGTCACCATAACCTTGCCATATAAGCAAGATCAATGGTCAAAAGGTGTAAAATATTATTTTTTAATAAGTTCAAAGGTCCAGATAACAAATATATAAGTAGAAGTGTTCAACTTACAAAATTAACATAGTACATGGTTCAGAAGATTATTTTGCCTAAATATGAATCGATAGTAACAAAACAAAAAGAAAATTATAAAAAGAAAAGAAAAAGAAATATACAATTTAGAAAATAGTATTCCATCTTTGCCCTCTCTCTTGCTTATACATTTTTCTGTCGGATTAAAGGGAGAGAGAGAAAGAGCCGCTGCAAGGTTTGTGGGTTTTAGCTTAAACCCTTTGCTTCAATTCCTCTAAATATACAAAAAAAAAAATAAATCAATTTTCTTGAAAAGAATTTAACTTTTTGTGTTTTAGCATAAACCCTTTGCTCGAATTCCTCCAATTTTGAAGAATGGGAAAGAAATCAGGGAAGTTTAAGAAGGAAAACAGCTCTTCAAAGAAATTAAAAATTGATTTTTTTAATAAAGATGATGATATGATGAATGATGCTATTGATGCCTGTAAAGTTTTTCCCCTTTTATATATAGTTTTTACTCTATTTACTATTCTTTATTGAGTATTATATTGTTTTTTTTTTTTTTCATTTTTCTTCAAGAATTTAGCTAAGCTAGCGTTAGATACAAAAAATTCTGGACCCCATTTGTGGGATTATACTGAGTATGTTGTTGTTGTAGCATTATATACAAGAAGATATGTGCAAAAAATGGTAACTTAAAGTGAGAAATTATTGAAAAAACCAAGAAGATATGTTATTGGTGTAGCATTATTTCTTGTAAGAATTTAGCTTGTCTTGAGCCGGAGTCTATCGGAAATAGGCTCTCTAGCTCACCTCTGAGGTAGTGGTACGGATTGCGTATACTTTACCCTCCCCGGACCCTACTCAATGGGAATATACTGGGTATGTTGTTGTTGTCTTGTAAGAATTTAGCAAAGTTAACATTAGATGCAAAAACTCTCGGGACCCATTTGTGGGATTATACTGAGTATATTGTTGTTGTAGTATTAGATACAAGAAGATATGTGCAAAGAATATTTTTTTTAATGAGAAATTTAGTGAAAAAACAAGAAGATATGTTGTTGGTGTAGCATTATTTCTTGTAAGAATTTAGCTCATCTTGAGCCGGGGTCTATCAGAAATAGCCTCTCTACCTCACCTCTCCTCTGAGGTAGTGGTACGGATAGAGTACATTTATCCTCCCCAGACCTCACTCTGTTGGAATATACTGGGTATGTTTTGTTATTGTTGTCTTGTAAGAATTTAGCAAAGTTAGCATTAGATACAAAATCTCCCGGACCCCATTTGTGGGATTATTGTGAGTATGTTGTTGTTGTAGCATTAGATGTAAGAAGATATGTGCAAAAAATGGTTTCTTTTAGTGAAAAATTTACTTTTTTTGAGTTCACTGATGGAGGGTTTTTGAGTTATACATATTAAGTTTCTAGAAGGGTGGCATTGGAGTAACGGGTAAAGTTGCTACCGTGTGACCAGGTCACAGGTTTGACTTATTATGTTGTTTTGAAGCATTAGATACAATGAGAAGATGCACAAAATGGTTTTTTTTAGGGAGAAATTTACTTTTTTTGATCTACTGATGGAGAGAGAGCAAAGACTGAGCTAATAGTTTGAGTTTATGGTTTTTAAATTTGAAAAAAATGCAGCTTATTGGGCTCTTGATACATTAGATACATATTAAAGTTGATTTTTCATTATTTTCTTCTAAGAATTTAGCAAAGTTAGCATTGGGTGCAAACCCCACGTGCGGGATTATACTGATTATTTTGTTATATCATTAAATAAAAGAAAATATATGCAAAAAAGGTGTTTTCAGTGAGAAATTTACTTTTGTGAGTTCACTGATGGAGGGATTTTGAGTTTGCAGCTTACTTAGTTCTTGATACATTGATTATACTTATTAAGTTTCATTTTTCTTCTAAGAGTTTAGCAAAATTAGCATTAGATACAAAAACTCCCAGATCCTATTTGTGAGATTTCACTGATTATGTTGTTGTTGTAATATTAGATACAAGAAGATATATGCCAAAAATGGTCTTTTTAAGTGAGAATGTGCTTTGTTGAGCCACTAATGTAGGGAATTTTGAGTTTATGGATTCTTATTAAGTTGATTTTTCATTTTCTTCTTCTAAGAATTTAGCTAAGTTAGCATTGGATACGAAAGCCGCAGATCCCATTTGTGGTATTATACTGATTATGTTTTTGTTGTAGCATTAGATACAATAAGATATACGCAAAAAAATGTTTTTTCTTGATGAGAAATTTAATTATTTGAGTACACTGATAAAGATTTAGCTAGTATTTTGAGTTAATAGATTCTAAATTTCTTGAAATGCAGCTTATTGGGTACTTGATACATTATTTGTACACATTACATAGACTTTTTAAATACAAATACGCGATTGAGACAAAGCTATCGGGTTCTTCTGAATCCGTAGGCGAAGCTATAGCTCTGCGCCCGAGGCCGAAGGCGAAGGCGAGTATTAGTAAAAATGTTTTTTTTAATGTTAAAAAAATTCTTGTTACTGATCTGTCCCGAGGGTGAGGGCGAGAGTTAGAAAAAAATCTCTTTTTTTATGTTAAAGAATTTTTCTGTTACTGATCTGTTTGGTTAATTTGTAGTTCATGAAAAGAGAGATATCATTCCGCTGGATGTTGTGAGATTTCACTGATTATGTTGTTGTTGTAATATTAGATACAAGAAGATATATGCCAAAAATGGTCTTTTTAAGTGAGAATGTGCTTTGTTGAGCCACTGATGTAGGGAATTTTGAGTTTATGGATTCTTATTAAGTTGATTTTTCATTTTCTTCTTCTAAGAATTTAGCTAAGTTAGCATTGGATACGAAAGCCGCAGATCCCATTTGTGGTATTATACTGATTATGTTTTTGTTGTAGCATTAGATACAATAAGATATACGCAAAAAAATGTTTTTTCTTGATGAGAAATTTAATTATTTGAGTACACTGATAAAGATTTAGCTAGTATTTTGAGTTAATAGATTCTAAATTTCTTGAAATGCAGCTTATTGGGTACTTGATACATTATTTGTACACATTACATAGACTTTTTAAATACAAATACGCGATTGAGACAAAGCTATCGGGTTCTTCTGAATCCGTAGGCGAAGCTATAGCTCTGCGCCCGATGCCGAAGGCTAAGGCGAGTATTAGTAAAAATGTTTTTTTTAATGTTAAAAAATTTCTTGTTACTGATCTGTCCCGAGGGTGAGGGCGAGAGTTAGAAAAAAATCTCTTTTTTTATGTTAAAGAATTTTTCTGTTACTGATCTGTTTGGTTAATTTGTAGTTCATGAAAAGAGAGATATCATTCCGCTGGATGTTACTGAAGATTCTGCAGAGTCCGATGAGGATAATGAGCATCCCGTGTATGATCTTAAGGTGATACTGGGTTTTCTTTTGCAAGTTTTATCTTCATACTGAAGGTTTATAATCTGTATTAACTAATTAGACTACTAGTTTGATGTAAAGCAAGTCAACTAATTTCTCAAGGTTGGGGAACTGTTTCCTTTGCATAGGAGGATGAAGATGAAGAGGATGAAGATGATGACTTTGATGATGCTATGCTTACCGGCCTTGGTGCTAAAAGTATGCAATTAGATTCAAACTTGTGACTGCTTTTTGTTATTGAAATGAAATGCTTTTTGTTGAATTGCCTATCCTGTTTCTTTGTTATGAAGTTCTTGATATTCCCTTTGAATTCTTCTGAAGGCAACATAGAGCATAAGATTGATTTAATATTTATTTTAGGAGTTTCCTCTCCCAACAAAAGGGAAAGAAAAAGGGGAGGAAAAAAAGCAGAAGACGAATATATCAGCTTTTACTTCTTAACTTCTCATTGCAACATGACAATTTAAAACAGACTTCTCAAGTGATTAAATTTAAATATTATTTAATGGATGAAAAATGGAAATTTTTTAAATCCCTATCCACGTCGTAACGTTATTTTAAATTCATTCAATGAATTGGTCTTTTCTCCATCTCAATTGTTGTGAAGAGACATCTAAAATAATGAGTCTTTGACAGTTTATTTGTGAAAATGTACGCATAAGCTTTTGAAAATGCATGTGGACTGGTGGTGAGAAGAATTAATGCAGTTTCTAGTGTTTTATTATTGAAATGATGCTAATTATGTCAAAGATTAAATATTAATGGTGTGTTCAATAACTGTGTAATATAGCACGATGCTCAGTAGGTCTAACCACTAAGTTACTATTTCTACGGTGGCTCCTAATTTTGAGTTTCTCTGAACTGAGCTACTACACATAGAAGGCAGAAGGAAGACTCTTTCCATTCTCATATATTTATTGAATTAATAAGCTGATTGGTTTCCTTCCAATTCTGGCTTTTACATTTCTTTTGGTTCTTGATCTCTTAATATTTGCTTCTTTTTTGCTATCTTTCCTGGGATCTTCTCTTTGTGGAAGCTTTTAGTATCTAATTTGAGTACCTATTTTTTACTTTAGTTGCAAGGACACAGAAATATTTAAAGGCTACTATGGGAGGGGTTGAGGATCAAATGCATGATGAAGCTGAACAGGAGAAAGAAGAGGGGCCTCTGTGGGGAAGAGGAAAGAATATCTATTACCAAAATAAGGAGGTAGCATTTCACCTAATTATTTGCTGAACTTTTATTGTTTTATGACATTATATACGGTATGCTTGGAGAAGCCAATACTTTACTGGCGCTAGAAACAACAACGTGATGTCAGAGGAGTATCCTCTCCTTACCGTTTCAACAGTACCTGTAACGTAGTTCTTCTATCATGTCGTCATTTGCATGCAATAGTTGATGTCACTTGAACATTTTTGTTTTCTAGAATGTTGAAGAGTCGAGTGATGAGGACCTTATTGCCGAGGAGGAGGCAGAGGTGTTGAGAATGCAGCAGAAAAAAGCTAAATCCTTATCTGCAGAGGATTTTGGTATTGAAGATGATGATGAACTCACATTTGAGGTGAGAAATTCAATTTCTATACTATGTTCATTGGATGATCTTTTCCTATATTTGGAGGTTGGAAGTGCAGTCTTATGTGGGTAACATTGCAGGAAATTTTGGCCCAAGGGAAACCTGGATCAGCAGTTTCTATAAATGGAGAAGCCAAAAATGAAACTGGCATTGCGTATGAGGAAGTGCAGAAGGATTTGAATGCTTTGACAAAAGAAGAGCAAATGGATGTTGTCTATAGGTGAGCTTCTCTGTCTTGCATATGCTAATTTCAGGGAATAATGTTGCTTCTTTTAAGTTTCATTGCTTGTCATTATCGACGATGTTATGTAATGTCACCAAGCATCATGATAATATCAGTATAGAAAAAGGAAGGTACATTAGTTTCAATTACTATCATTTGCCATGATTCTTGCTAGAATCTTTTATTAAGTTTAAATTTAAATAGATATCAGTACGTTCTCAATAATCAAGAAAACAAATAGAAGAGAAAAAGGGAGGTGATGGACTATGTTTTCGTACTGAACAGTATGTGCTTAATTTTACTGCTGTAGGTGGTGGAAGTTGATAAAAATTACATACCTACTGTAGTACCTTATCCTTACCTTTGTTGTGGAAGTTGACAAAGAATGGAAACTCTTATGTGTTGTTCAGTTCAAACTCCAATAATGACAATTATATTTGTGGACTCATTTCTGCAATATCCTCAATTTGACCATTGAAAAATGGATCATGGCATGTATTGTGTGAGAGGTTTCAGTAGGAAGTTTTAATTGTTAGCTGCTGTTCCTGTTAGATGTCTGATCTGCATGGAGATGGCGAATTTGAGGATATTGAACACCATACTAAGCAAAGTAAGTGCTTACTGATGAAGATAAGGAGATTGGATCTCAATGACACATTTTTGATAATGCATTGTGGGAGACTTTTGATCGTGCAACAGAAGAAACCTAGAAGGTGCATGCCTTGTGTCACATTGTTATCAATGGCTTTATTGAGGCGAAGTGGTTGGACAAGTGTGTGTGTACCTTAGAATGCCAAAAGATCGTAGAAACGCAGTGTGATTGAATAATTATATTATGATAAGTATTATTCTCTTGGAAAGTAATTTCTGGTGATGATGATTTTACCAAAACGAGATGACATTGGAGAAAGGAGAAGAAAGCATGAACTGAGAGTTCTAGCCGGAGCTGGAGTTGAACCTTCTGATGTTTTCAAAGATGAGACTGGTGACCATGCGAACGATGATGTTGCTACATCTGATGACAGTGTAATCGATCCAGATTTGGAATTCTATAGAGAAGTCGAAAAAAATCATTCAGCTAAGCTTGCTGCTAAAGAAAAGATGTATTCCAGGTTAGACTCAATATTGTTTTAAGATTAGATTGTTAAAGCAAAGCTCATTCAAGCATGCTAAATTACTTTCTCGTGAAAGATTTCGTGGATATTCCCATCAATATCCTTCCTAAGTCCTGCATTTGCTTCTATTTCAACGACATCCCATCTCTTATCTGCTTGGCTATTTCCGATTGGTGCATAACCCCGAAATCCACATGCATTTTGCTCACTTTGATTCACTTAATTCACAATAATTTGCTACTGTAGTTCCCCAGCTGCGCTGTTAACGCCAGAAACGCTTGTAGATGGGAAGCGCCAGATAAATTACCAGGTATGACATATTAGCTTTTGCTGCCAGTTGCAATCACGATGTCCTTTTCTTTCTGTTTCACTAAAATCGTGTTACTTGATTTTCTAGATGGAGAAAAGCAGAGGCCTTACACGTAATCGTAAGAAGCAAGATAAAAATCCAAGGAAGAAATACAGGGTAAGCGGCTAAAGAAGAATTACTTGTGCTTGAAAGAACCAGGTTCCTGATATACCAATGTTTACGAGCACGTCTTTATCTCTCTCTCTCAGGGTAAACATGAGAAGGCTCAGCAACGTAGGGCGGGACAAGTTCAGAAAATGAAGAAACCAAGTGGTCCTTATGGTGGAGAAACTACAGGAATTAATGCTGGCATTAGTCGAAGTATCCGATTTAAGTGATAGGTTCTTAGTTCCTCCCGAGGGCTTTGGTCTACTGGTAAGAGCTCGTCACGTGATGTGTGGGTTAGGCACACGTGCTGAGTTTGTATACTTCCACAGGCAAAACCTTAGTATTTAAGTGGAGAAAGGTAGAGCGATATATCCATTATCCATCGCGTTCCAAACCTTGTGTCACACTGGCCCTCGAGTTTCGAACCTTGAGTTTTTTTTATTCCTTCCAATTTTGTCCCCCTTGGAAGATGGGACCGGAAAGGCATGTATAAGATGAATGTGAATTGATTTTGTTTCTCTATATACAAGCAGTTTTACACATGAACAAGGTCATAGTAGTTCCTTGTGGAATTAGTCGAGGCGTGTCTAAGTTGGTCCGAGTATCACGGTTACTGATAAAAATGAGCAAGAGATCGATTTTGCATATGAAAGTATTTCGGATTTGTTGCATTTGTTCCTACGAGCACGCAATTTTTTGAGATTTAGTAGCTGTTTGGACATAGTAAAGTTTCCTTTTTTATCAACAGAACTTTTGAAATATTGTTTGGTCATATATTGAAATATTTCTACTTTTTTAGAGGTAGAGGTATGGACTGAGTACATCTTACCCTCCCCAGATCTCACTATGTGGGAATACACTGGGTTTGTTGTTGTTGTTGTTGTTGTCATATACTGGAATGCGTTTTTGGTTAATTTTTGAAGATGAGAACTTTGCAAATTCAAGTTTAAAAAGCGTTTATGAAAAATATTCACTCAAAAAACTTAATTAATTACGAAAGAAGGGACTCACTTAAGCTTGTTCCCCCCAAAAGTACTCATGTTTTTATCGTTTCTCTATCATGATGTTAGAATCAATCAACAATGTTTCGCTTAGATAAAGTCACTTATTTCACAGTGAATTTAGTGCAAACCGTCTTTATGCTTTGTCCTCTTACATACATAAGACTCCAACTTAGACGCACCTGATTTAGATAAAATAGAAATTAAAACTCGCATCTTTGAACATAAAAATGCGCCAATACATATGATTCGATTAAGGCACAAATAATCAAGAATCCGATCTTCTCCTCTAAAAGCAGTTCAAAGGTAATGTTGAAATTGGAATATGGCATCAAGCATTGCATCACTGACTACCTTTACATTAGTTGAAATTGGACCAACAGAAGATCCTCAAATACAACATTAATTGTGTCTCCATTTACTTGTAGTTGTCCACTTCATAGCACATGAGTCAAATTTTTAAAGAGCAAAACTATAACACATAGCACTATATGCAGCTGCAGATTTTCGAGAATCAGATTCAGAGGTTGCTCCTGGATAACAACGATTTAGGTTAAATAATCTTGTTACATATTGTGCCCACATAAAATAAAAATTATACGTGGTAGGCATAATCTTTCCTCCAAACTAAACAGTCTTGCAAAAGTAATATTATATTATTACGAGACATCATAAATAAAAGCAATCACATCAACTTGAGTCTTGTCTGACATTACAAATTGCCTCGATCAAAGCCCTGCCATGAGACCAATATCAAAGTGGAAAAGATATTAGCATTTAGATTTTAAAAAGCTAATGAATCAATCTTAAAAATATATATATAACGTTTCAACAATGTCAAAAACTAAGGGTTCACATGATTCTTTAATTATTGTCAAGCACATAAGAGAATTGACAAAAAACAGCTAGCAAATAACTATTGGTAAAACGGAAATACGTGTCTTCAGAATTAAGCGAGAGTATGTTATATTACTTCAAATGACAATGATTGAGGGACTTGTCACTTAGGAACGGGCTCGAGCCATGGACCATACGAAATTAAGTCAATACGTAAGTGGAGAAGAGGGATGGACCATTATCCACGACTTTCCAAGGCTGCATTGATCCTAAAGTCGACCCTGGATAGATTTCTCGTACATAAAAAATAAGTATTCTATCGCCGTAATTTGATAATTATCATAGAGATGCAAATTTTAAGGTGGATACACACTTATACTCCCTCCGCCTACTTTTACTTGTCCACCATGACTTTTGCATCCCCTTCCCTTCCCTAAAAAATAATAAGTGAAGTGCATATATTAATATGGTATAGTTTCAATGGATTTGGAGAACAATCACATTTAGTGGAGTGCAAGCACACATGGATAATAAAACGAAAGAATGTCACTTGAGATTATACAAATATCCTAGTAAATCTTCAAATGTACAGATCTGTGGGAGTGGTACTTTGATGATTGTTGCGCTAAAATGGAACAAAATAGACATAAAATTATAGGAAATAAAGTTGTCTCTGTCTCAGATTACATGCAAGTTTTGCTAAGAACAGAAAAAATGAAAGTAAAGAATCCATATGAAGGATAAAACAACTATATATGTATGATTAAAACTTAAATCTTATTTAGGTTTGGAATGTGTCAAGAATCTGTCTAGTTTCGTTAGAGATTAGTAGGTCACTATTGGGGTAAGTGTGAAATTTAGAGAATCTTCTCATCCGAAAGAGCACTAGTGATATGTGTAATGTGCAAAAATAGAGGGGAATGGAGAAGATAGAGGATTCATATATCCATCCCCAAGTAGTTTGATAGACGAAGTTGATTGATTGTTCTCGTTTAATCAATCCAGCTATTTTTCTGGGGTAAGGAACAACATAGTGCCGACAGTATATAATTGACAGCAACATGTTAACCTTACCTCGTCGCCCGTCGGGGCAGGGTTGTCATCTAGACAACTCTGTTACAAACAAGTAGTAACAAAAGCGTATACTTTCATGACAGATTCGGAAGGGGATATTAGAGGAAACGAACAATATATAGAGAGTCTATTGACATGAATGATATGTGAACCGTTACCTCCCCGTCTGGGGATTGAGGAAACCTAATAGAAAGGCAAAAACAAGTATCTTTGTTGGACCATACCCTACAAATTAATGGAGAAAGAAAGACACATATGACTTTTGAAACTCAAGCAATATACTTAATATATGTATGCATATGTCAGGGGTAGAATTTACTCTTATTAAGAATCTCGAACAGGGTTTCAGACTCTTGACCAGCTTCCTGTTTGTATCCCCTACACAACATAACCAACGAATGAATAATAATCACATTAAAAAAAAAAAATAGGATGGATGTATAGAGGCGGGTGGGCGGGCGGACCTTATCAGTGTTGGCGAAGGTGGAGGTGCAAGCACAGACGGACGTCCCAACAAAGGCCTAGCTGCCACTTTAGCGTGTTTCTTTTCTAGTAGCAAAACAAAACAGGTATTGGTTGCGCAAGTATTAGTTACATATATATTAGTTATGCAAATATTATTTTTGCATTCTTCAAAGATGGCTGGTTATGAACATCCGATGACCTAAAATTTCATGCGTATACTTAGAGTATTATATCCTCCAGTTTACACATTGTAAATGCTCTCAAATAATGCCTTTATTTTCATTCCTCAGAATATTACTATCATTGAGCATTTCAACTATTAGTATCATTAAGTTGGGAGTAGTACTTAACACCGAGTGGACGAAGGGATGAAGGCTTACCCGTCAGTTAGGCTGAGACCTTTAGTAGAAGTTCCTAAGTCCCAAAACTACAGCGTCACGGAGGTTCTAAAGGATCACCCATTAGACCAGGTTTGACACCTTAATTAGTCCTTTTGGACATCAATTTAGTGGATCCACATGTCAGCCAGTATTCATACCATTGGCAAGATACAGAACAACAACCTTCCAACTGAGGTTATAGGTTGGACCCCGGTTAGCTTAGATTGCAATATGCCGGTTATTAGTAGCTCTTATAGTCCACAATTTATAGTTCAGAATCAAATACTTCCATGACCCGTATTCAGTTGTTCAGCTTATCATACAATAATGTTTATTATTTGATCTTGCATCAGTTTACCATGTTACATGTATCATGTTCAGCCTATATTAGTTATTTCCTATCTCACATACTCGGTACATTCAAAATACTGATCGCATATTTTTTTGAGCTATATTGTCTTACAATATAGGTTCTAACGTTCAGCATCTGAATTGCGCATAGTATGATATCCCACTCTTTCAGCAACAATACTTTGGTGAGTCCTCATCATTCGAGGACCAGTATCAGAACTTTATTTTATTTCATTTTAGTTTCAAACAGTTAGAGTTAGCTGGGGATTTGTCTCAGCAACTCGTCTTAGTATAGGCTTTCAAACAGACAATAGAGATTCAGTTTCACCTAATGTTCAATAATTTTCATTTTGTTTTGACATTGATATTTGGTTTTGATTTTCATATATCAATCCAACTTTAGCTTCTGCACGGTGTTATTCAACTTTATACAATATTCTTGGTGTATGTCAGGCCATGAGTTAGACGGGGTCACTTGCGACTCTAAGTACCGTGTTACGACCAGTGGTTGGTCTCGGATCATGCTAGACACTTTTCGCTGACTCATCATAGTATGTGAGCTACCCACATTTTGAGCGTGTTTAAGGAGTATTTTTTGTAGATTTTTTGTCTCTCTTTCTCCTCATTCCTCACTCTATCTTCTATAATTTTCCACCATTTCCCTCTTCTTCTTCCTCATTCTTTCTCTTGTCACCCTCCGCTATTACACAAACTTTTGATAATTTTTTTGGGTTACACAATTAATTCCACCCCAAATATCAATTACAATAACAGTGTAATTTCAATAATACTCAAATATAGAAAAAATCAAAAATCAAGAAAATTCAAAATTCAAACGAAGAAAAAGAGGCGAAAATCTTAAAAGTTAATGGCATTCTTGCGGAGAGGAGCATGAGCACCCCAGATATTCATTAGACTTTGAATTTGTTTAAATTGACAACCCCCAAATTTCAATAAAATTCAAATATAAAAAACAAGAATAAATCTAAAAAAAAATAATTATCCATCTAGCACGTCATGACACAAATCAATTTAAATAATGAAGATGAAGAAACAAGGATAATCAAAAAACGAAAAAGAAACTACAAGGAACGAATTAATTCTCCTTAAATGAATAGTATTATGTAAAGTTTGTAATTTCGTAGCGGAGGAATAAGTAAATTAGAAGTGATATTGACCGGGAGTTTTGATGAAAAGATATAAAAAATTGATGAAGATGGTTGAATAGTTGAAATTGGAATGGAGGGAGTGTTAATGGTATAGGAGAATTGGTGATATATCGAGGAATTTGGTGGGAAACTGAATTGAAAATGACTTTTGAGGGTGAAAATAAAAAAGATGGGATCTAATTCTTAAGAATGTAGTAGAAGGAATTTTTTTTAACCAGTAATAATGACACATATTTTCAAACACCCACAATTATTTTTTATTTACAAGTACCTCCCATTATTTTTTTCCTTCTCCCCTCTTCACTCCCTCAGCCCCATCTGACCCCCCGGACCCCTAACCACATCAAATCCTCTATGTCATAATATTTTCAAACAACTAACAGATATTTAAATAATTTTCAATTGTTTAACCAACATCTTTCATTTGCTTAAACAATATACCCTCCCTCCGCTACATTATCACCAATTTGAAACAACCAATAAATATTTAAATAATTCTTAATTATTTAAATAATATCTTTCGTTTGCTTAAACAAATCTTGTTTGTTTAAAAAATATTTTTTGATTGCTTAGACAACTCTCAATTGTTTTTCAGCGACTGTAATTTTTATCGTTCAATATTCTCTGAAAAATTTTATAGTCAAATTTAAATGAAGAAGTAGAAGAAGATGAAAACACACAAATTAAAAGATGAAAGTTCTAGATGAACCTAAAGAGAGAAAAAAAACTCAAAAAAAAAATAACAAGAAGATAAGACAAGAAAATAAAGAAGAAGAATGATAAATATGAAAAGGAGGAAGATGATAAAGAAGGGGAGAATGGAAAAGAAAAAAAAAAGAAAGAAGAATATGAAGAAAAAGAGAAAGGGGAAATGAGGGAATTGAAAGTTTAAAATTTTAAATATGAAAGAGAGAAAATAATTTTTAATATTGTAATACTTGTTTTAATGTTTTACAAATTATAATTAAGTTATAAATTTACTTAATTGACTAGATATGCGTTCTTTTTAAATTATTCAACTTTCAAGTATTTCTTTTAGCTCACTTTTTAAAATTTGGTCATGATTATTGTTGTTCGTGTTCAGGTTTGAGAGGTGAAAAAAATCAACAAGTACGAAGTAGTTCATGGTGTGTTTTCCATGGTGTTTAAGGTTGAACAAAGGATGGAGGAGACAACGAAAGGGGTGGGGCCTTGTGATTAAAAAAAGAATAAAAATGAGGGTTTTTATTTTTAAAAAATTATGTGTCGCATACAAATTAATTTATTTTTTCACGTATGATGTTTTTGGAACACGCGCTTAAGTTAATTATGAGAATGTAAAAATAGTGCCAAAGTAACACAATTAAAGGTCGATTTAGATGTTTAAAATAAACAACGTTAAATTTAGGTATCAAAATAAAAACGTGTCAAGTTTAAATATCTGATGATGTGTTTAACCCTAATAATACAAGGCTTATTTGTTAGAAAATTCAATTGCATTAAATAAATAATATAATTACAATTTTTTTCACTAACTAAAAACTATAAATATAATTTGGACAACTCTTTTGCAACTATTACCAAAAAAGTCTAACAATGTAAGATTTACTTGTTTACTATTTGACGAAATTTTAAAATTAAATTTAAGTAAATTAATTTAATATTTAAAATTTAGATCAAATTGTCTTCGAGCTTTGACAAGTGTTGGAAGCTCTTAACAGTTTCAAGAAATTGATATATTCCTGCCAAGTGTTTCATCAATTGTCATCTTGTTCAAGTAAAAATAACTTCTTAAATACACCTCTTATCTAACTTTTAAAATAAGCTTTCTATTTAGAATGTCTGACACATTTGACTTTTCAAATACTCTACAAATAATTTTTTTTTAAAATAAAATAATACTTTACCAATATAAAATCGTTGATATCAATTAATCAGTTATTATTAATTGGTATTGATCCTTTTCAATTCGATTATATAATTCACAATCAAACTCTCACACAAAAAATTTCACAAGTTATAGGTATACTTGACTAGAAGAAAGTAGATAAAAGATAAAAGGAACAGATACAACTGTATCAATTAAAGCAACCAATTTCAGAATAATATTTTCTTTAACTTTCATCGACTTCTGATTCATCTTCTTGTTAGGATCTTTCTACATTGAAGGGTAAAATTATAATTTAATAAATTATTATTTGATTATCAATTCATCCATCAAGAAAAATAATCAATTCGAGAACAAATAAAATAGTAAATCGACAATTCAAATCATTAACTCAATTACTGATTCGTATTGTTGGTTTAACCATTAATTTGCACAACACTATTTTGAAATAATGGAAGTACTTACTAATTTTTTAAAAATTTAAAAATCTCAAATCTTCTTTTCAAATTTGTATTTGACATGTTTTAGAAACAATTGAGAGTATATATTACCCCTCGATCCTCCATTTATGTTGTTTCATAAAAGTAATAAGTAGGTGTTTGATCATGAAAATAAAAATTTTTTATAGTTGAAATTATGTTTGATCGAATAGAGTTGTTATTGTCTTTATGTAAGAGAAGAAAAAAAGAAAAAAAGTAAATAAATTTTCTGAAAAGTGAAATTTTCATATCCAAACACTCTAAAAAATTTATATATTTAAAGTTATTTAAAAATATAGAGTAATATTCAAAATATTATGAAAAAATTGCTACTTCAAATCAAAAAATTAAAATATTTGAATCTCAAAAATTGAGATGTGCTACGCAAATTGGGACGGAGGGAGTATATATTAGCCCTCTGATCCTCCAATTGTGCCGTTTCCAACGGTCACATGCGGCAACTCGCTCCCAACTCATCGGAAATGAGTGCGTCACAATCACCGAGTCACACCCCTCCTCCTGAGATCCCATTAGAGATAATCAGTGAAGAAGAAATGGCCATAATCGAAGCCGCCTTTGCAGCAGCAGCCACGCGCTCTCTAGTTTCTTCACGCGCTTCTGCTTCTTCTTCATCTGCCTCATCGGCCGCGTCTTTTCAGAAAAATGTTAGGTCGATTAAGTCTATTACTCTGTTATCCAAACGGAGTTTTTCGAATTCTTCTTGTTCGCAAAGTGATACGGGAGTTATTGTTGATGTAGAAGATTCTGGAAGGTTGATGACTCAGAAGAGGAATAGAATTGTTGATTCGTTGTTGCATCGGTATCGGAGGAACAGAGGATTGACTGTTACTGATATTACTGCTACTGTATGAATTTCTAAACTTTATACTTCCTCCGTCCCAATTTATGTGACGTTTTTCTAGATTCTGTAAAGTTTGATCAGTGATTTAAAATGTATTTGCTTATAATATTCTCCTATAGCGGTCTGTTCATATTAGTAGTCGTAGTATTGCTTCAGTACAATAGACCTTTGTGATCCAACACATAGAGGGCGAGCTTTAGTGCCTCGGACAGCTTTTTTTTTTTTTTTTTTTAGTATCATAGGAAATGAGGATTGGCTGTTACTGATATTACTGCCTTAGTATGAACCTCGAAACTATACAACTTTGATCAATAATTCAAAATGTAATTTTTTTATCTTTTTGTGTAATTTTTGAATGTTTAAATTTTAATTCCAAAATATTAACTTGATCTAATTAGATGTAGACCGAAGAAGTATCAGGGAGAGGTGATTAGACACATGATGCGGTTTCAGGTTATTGAGGATATGACTTTATATAGGAGGTTGTGGAGGTCACGATGATGAAATGTAGGGATCCACCAAGTATTAGGGGATCGGGTCCCTTGACAAACAGATGCAGTAACACAGTTATAAGAGAAGAACAAGGCAGAAAATAAAATGTACCTATGTTTACGTGGAAACCTCCTTACTTAAGGGAAAAACCACAACCTGTCTCAAAGGATTTCCCAACTTACATACTCGAATAATCACAAGGATTAAACTCTTAATCCTAACCTGTTGAAACAGCATTATTACAAGACCGATGTAGTAACTCTACCACACCCCTTGTCGACTAACTCTAGCCAACAATCCTAAGTAACTCTACCCAGGAAAGACATCAACCAAAATGAGAAGAAAACTTGACTAAATACAAAGTGACTCGACCAATTAACTCTAATTGATGCGACTCAGACTAAGACTCAGACAAACAATCGATCTACTATCTTTATAACTCAGTAGTAGATTTACAATGTAAGAATAAAAGACACAAGACTCTAAAACACAACAAGACTAGACAACACTTGATCAGGTCCCTTGTTGAAATATGAGCAATTTTCTTGTGAAATGGCATTTGCTTAGGAGATAATCTTATTTGCAAAAACTAGGTTTTGTTCTTTGTCAGTGTTCCTTTTATAAGAGGGAGCAAAACCTGGGACGCATGCCATGCCATTGGTCGAGGTTGGCTGCCTCTACTGCAGTGCCACACTTTCTGAAGAAAGTGCAGTTCAGCGGTGCCACCAACTTTCTACAGAAAATGCAGCTTCCAGTTGTACTCAGTTGGCATCTTCTGAAGTCAACTTCATATCAGACAGGTCCCATTAATACTGAGTTTTTCAGCCAATCAGGTCCTTTGCGGTATAGTTTGTAAATCATCAAAACGTCAATAGTACAACACATGATTAGGCTAGAAGGGTAGTAGGTAGTTTTGCATTGCATTCTCTTGATGTCCATTCATATTAGTAATTGTAGTATTGCTCTTGTAGTTGTACTCAGTTGGCATCTTCTGAAGTCAACTTCATATCTGATGTGAAACAAGATTATAGAAGCAAGATAGTAATTAAAGATGAAAAATAAAGAAAGATAGACACAATTAGATTCAAACAATCAAAAGATGTAATGGTGAAACTAACCAAAACACCTCTTAATTGGGAACCAAAAAGCACCTAATCTATTAGAATTCTCACGAAGGTAGCAACCTTACTTGCAAATCTTAGGACAATTGTTGAAAAATCAACAAGGGGTTTTCAAGCTCTCAAAGGAGGCACAAATATTCAATATTCCAAAACTAGTGGTTCAACCCTAGTACCTAACTATTTATACTAAGGGTTAAAAGAAGTAAGGAAAGACCAAATTGCCCTTCATTTAAATTACAAGCTAATTTAAATGGTAGACACACTTAGTATATTAAATATCTTCAAGGCATCCATATTGGAGCCTTCCAAAGATTCCATCGTCATCCATAAAGCTTAATATCCTTGAAGGTCCTTAGCTTGACTTCTTGTGAAAGGCATTCTTAAAGTAGCGTCACTTTGATGTACATCACTCTCCTGTTCTTCGAAAGAATTCGTCCTCAAATTCGCCAATTCGTAATTTTATTAATGGCACGGCAATCTACACACATCCTCCATGTCCTATCCTTCTTGAGTACTAGAATTACGGGCATCGCACATGGACTTAAACTTTCTCTCACCAAACCTTTATTCACAAGTTCTTCCACTTGTCTTTGCAATTCTTTGGTATCTTGAAGATTGCTCCTATAAGCCGTTTTGTTGGGTATTTGAGAACCCTGCAAAAAGTCAATTTCATGCTCTATTCCTCTCAAAGGAGGCAACCCACTTGGTATTTCTTCCTGAAATAGATCTTCATAATCTTGCAACAAAGAAGAAACAACACTTGGCAAAGATAAAGAGGTTAGTTCGTTGTTAGAAAGCAAAGAATAACCTTTAGATTTAATAAATATGACTTGAGTAGCATCCTCAATGTTTAGCTCTTTCATGCTCTCTTGATTTTGCAAAATCATGCACATTTTCTCTTTTTTTTGATTTTTTTATTTTTCTTGCTCACCTCTTTTTTTTTGTGATAACTCATTCTCACTTGAGCTCTCAACCTCTCCTTTTTCCTCTCTTGAGTTATCATGTTTCACTCCCTTACTCCTCTCTTTCTTTTCTCTCTCAAGTTTTTCTTTCAACTCTCCCATTTTTCTATATTCCTCACTCACTTGAAAAGGAGAAAGTGGGTTAAGAATGTGCTTTTTACCATCCTTAACAAATGCATATTTATTTGATCTTCCATCATGTTTAGCTCCCACATCATATTCCCATGGCCTTCCCAACAATAAATGACAAGTTTGCATTGGTACAACATCACAAAGCACTTCATCATGATAACTTCCAACCTTGAATTTTATCAACACTCTCTTGGTTACCTTGAGTTCACCACATTCATTGAGCCATTGCAATCTATAAGGTTTTGGATGCCTTCTTGTTGAAAGTTTCAATTGTTCTACCATAGATACACTAGCAACATTGACACAACTTCCACTATCAATGATAAAGAAACATAATTGCTCTTGCACTCCACACCAATTATGAAACAAGTTATCTCTTTGATTAAGATCTTCCCTCGCTAGAGCACTCATACTTCTCCTCACAACAAGAACAAGTTTTCCATCATCATTAATTTCTTCTCCATCACCTTCTCCCATAAACTCATCACTACTATCATCCTCCATGTGGTCATCTTTAGATTCATCTTCGGTTTGATAACCATTATTCAATGCAATGATAGTTCTTCTATTAGGACACTTATTTGCTTTATGACCATATCCTTGACATTTAAAACACTTTATTTTAGATGGAGTTTCAAGCTTAGCTTTGTTACCTCCATCCTTGTAGTCCACCTTTGATTTGCCTTTGTCTAAGTTGGACTTCAATTCATGCGTTGCACCTTTGGATTTGTCCCAAGTGGGAGATGATTTCCAAATTTCCTTATTTTTAGCCCATGAAGATGAAGAAGATTGCACTCTTGACTTGTTTTCCTTTTGATGACCCTCCACCTTGAGTGCCATTTGATAAGCCTCATATAAAGTAGAAAGACGATGTAATTCCAATGGTTGCCTTCCTCTTTATTTAAGCCCGAGATAAATCTTGCCACAAGTTTCACCTCTTCATCATTGACATTAGCTCGAAGCCTAGTATGCTCTAACTCCTCATAATACTCTTCCACTCTTACTTCTTTGTTGAAGATTGTAATATTTCTTGAGTGTATTCATAATCTTGACCCACAAACCTTTCTCTCATACGCCTTTTCATGTCATTCCAACTTTTAACAAAGTCTCTATTCTCCAAAGCATCTTTTTCAACTTTCTCCCGCCATGTAGAAGCAAAACCCTCAAGGTGACTTATAGCATAATTCATCTTTTTAACATCACTTACATTGTTGAGATTATATTGCCTTTCAAGTTTCACAATCCAATCAAGATATTCATTCGGGTCACTACTTCCTTTGAAGAATGGAAGGGTAACCTTGATGTTGTTGAATCCTCGATCTTCATCATCATTCCTTCTATTGTATTCTCTGCCATCAACCGGATACCACCCTCCATTCCCCCCTCTTCTTCCTCTCCTACCTAACCTCTCTTGTTGAACTTGATCATTGGCTCCATAATCATAATTTTCACCATCAAAAGAATCATGTATTCTAGGTTATGTTGGGCTCTTATTTGAGTTCTATTAGCTTGTGGTGGAAGACTTCTTTGTTGATTCCCCCCCTCTCTCTTCGGAAGTGTTGCTTGATTGCAAACTTTTGGTAAAGTAGCATTAGGAGAGAGGGTATCTTGCACTACCATGTGGAATGGAGTTGTATCAAGAGGAGTCTTACTTGATCCCTCATCATGTTGACCAATGGGATTGAAAACCTCAAGTGGTTGCTTTGCTATTTCTTGATTTCTCACCCTTCTATCCACATCTTCCAATTTTTCCTTCATTTCTTCCAATAGCTTTTGAAGCAAAATTTCCATTTTGCTAGCGGATTCTCCTTCCAATTGAGTCATTGTACCTACAAAATAAATAAAAAGTTAGTAGAAAGAGTTCTTCACCACTCACTCACATCATGTTTCCCTCTTTTGTCACTCACACTCGTGTATCACTCTAAGACCATCCTCAAATGAACTCACCTCACTCTTGCTTGTTACCACTCTTGAATAACCCAAGGTTGAGAGTCAACACCGTCAAATAATTCACAAGTAGTACCACTTCTTCGGGATGGAGTGGAGTTTATGTAATCAAGAACGAACAATTAAAACTAACGGACAATGAAACAAATAAGCATACAATGAAATGAAAGAAAAAAAGCATGAAAAAAAATTGACACAAATAAATTAAGCGGACACAAACTGGTTTAACATTAAGTATGAATTAATACTCAAAGCAAACTAGCTAGAATTAACAAGAAAAAAAGAAATAAGTTTGAAAAGATTTTGAACTATTTTACAATTCTCAAATTCATCCTCTTCAATACCCAAACAAATGAGCTCAAATTTGAGATATAACTTCCCCACAACTTTACCAACAACTTCTTCAACTAAACACCAAATCAACAAAACCCATTTTCAAGTTTATTCTTCAACATGACTTTCAATTTTTGTTTTTGGTCATGTATTTTTTTTATTTGTTTTTTCATGTAGGAAACAACATGTAACTCAAGGAATAATATCAAACAACATTCAATCAAATTTGATTTTTTTTTTTTTTTTGAAAATATCAAAACCCCAAGACTTGGATTTGTGAAAACAAATCTAATCCAAGCTCTCTGATATCAATCTGATGTGAAACAAGATTATAGAAGCAAGATAGTAATTAAAGATAGAAAATAAAGAAAGATAGATAGACAAGAAACTATTTGTTACTACAATTACTAATATGAATGGACATCAAGAGAATGCAACACAATGCAAGGTCCTTTGTTGTAGTTTTGTTACTATTTGTTATTTTAGTTACTGCCTGTTGTTTTTGTACTTTCTCTAGTTTTTTTTTTTTTGGGCTAGTTTGGACTGTTTTTCCTTGAGCCGCGAGGGTCCATCCGAAACAACCTAATTATTTCTAAGGTACGGGTAAGGTATGCGTACACTCTATAGTCTATCCTACACAGACCCCACTTTAAGGAGGGAATAATCCAATTTGGTGTCTTTTGATGTCGTAGTTTGAAAAGCTGTGGTTTCCTGTTGTTCCATTGTTTGAATGCTTAAGAGGAATTCAAATTGCTTGCTGAATTGTTGCTTTGAACATGAGGACTTATTACCATCAGATCTCCTATTCTATATTAATATGACGTTATTTGACTAATTATATAGTTTAAGATATGAATTTGATTTCCTTTCTTAGATTAGCGTAGTGAACGAAAAAATCAAAGTGTGACTTTTTTTTTTTGATTAAGTTAAAAGTGTGATAAGTTAATTTGATAGAATTATAGAGATCAACTCATGTTCAAACAATTTGGGACGTTCTATAGTGGAAAGAGTTTCATAAAAATTGGGACAAAGGAACTAATTTCGCAGACAGACTTTAGTATTGGAAAGATTACTTATCTGATTTATAATTAAGTTCTAGGGTGTAGTATGATGCTTGGTGCAAAAGATATATTTCATTTTAGAATCGCTTGGATATTGCGTGAGACTGCAAATTTTTTTAAATCTAGAATCAGACTTATGGCTTATCTAACTTCACAGCTCTAGCTAGTTCATTTTGCATCTTCTGCAATGAGAAGGGTTTTTTTAACATTTCTAGAATATGTTGAATTTATTGACCATGTTGAAAATATAATTAAGTAAATAAAAGCGATACTGTCTCTAATAGCTTCAGTTTTAGATGAGATGGTCACATAATTCAACATAGTATTACAGTAGGAAGAGGTATGGTTTGAGTCTTACCATTACCCATATCAAAAGAAATTTTCAGGTGCTTGGCCCACAAAAAAGAAAATCAGGCCTACACGTGAGAGGGCCTGCTGAAGACCTAATTATGTAAATAAAAGTCGTGCCCCCTCTTAACAAATTGAACTTTTTAGATGAGACAGTTACACAATTCAACATACCATGTCTCAATTTCAATATTTCTTATTCTTCAGTAACAACTTTGATTTTGTTGCTCTTTCGGTCTGAAGAGGCAGATTAGTGCTGTGAGCGTTGACCAATATGAGTTGCTGGACTTCCTCAAAATCTTGAACTGCTAGCTTTAATTTAATTTGTTGTATTTTGGTTTCTCTTTAATACCCCTCTCATTTGGGATAAACTTGCGTGCTAGGTACCCTGTATATTTTATTTGAGAGTTTTGCTAGTCCTCACTTGTGGGATTACACTGGGTACTTGCTTGAGCCTTTCTGATATGAACGTTCTTTTTTATCATATTCTCGTGTTCTTCATTGATTTTGTTTATATTTGCAAGTCATTGTGCGAGGAGAAAGTTCCCCAAATATATGAATTTACTGATTGCTTATCCCCACAATCACAAGTTGCCTTCAGGAATGGTGTGAAAAGAAGATGGAGTATACTCTTCTTTGTGGCAAACCAGAAAAGACCAAAGCTATGAAGGCTGGTAGCATTCGTCATGAAGCACTTGAAGAAGAGGTGAACCCTATAGAGAGTTTAGTCCTCCGTTTAGTTTATATTTTAACTATCTCAGATCGAATGATTAAGGCACAAGTACTTTGATGTGACATATATTTCGTATAGTTCTCTATGTCCGTTTGGTGAAGGGAGATAAAGAGATAATACCAAAATTCATGCGAAATTCCAATGTTTTTATATGCTTAAACATTTTGGTCTTCGATGTAATTCTTTAGTATACTCTGATTTAACCTTACTGTGAGTTTGAACGTTTGCAGGTGATCAAAAAGGTAAAAGTTCATGTTGCGTCAGCTGAAGATGTATGGGCATTAAAGTTCTTAAATTTCATCGTTGGTGCCAATCAATTGTTATTTGATGGATTAACTCGTGAATTGCCCTTGTGAGTCTTTTTCATCTTTTGTTTGTTCATATTAATTTTTTAAATATCCTGTAAGTTTAGTTGATAATAGCGTTCCACATCAACCATCAATTTTAAACTAATGGGCTTATTCAGGTGCGTGTTTCTATAAACCTTTTTATGTTAAGCAAAAGAGTTGTTTGATTATTTTTAAGCGTCATGTACAAAATTTATGACCCACTAATTAATTACCTTGACCCTTTAGCCTCAATTAAGAAGATGGAGGAGAGATGTAAGAGTTAAAAGAGGAAGAGAACTGATAGCAGCAGATGCAGATTAACGATAATTTTATTGATTCTCTGTATTGGCTTTTATAGCATGTGGATTACATACAAATCTGAACAAATCTAGGTAACAAAGAGACCTACTAAAATACAATCCGATATATATACCAAAACGGATAAGTACAAAAATAAAACAAGAGTCCTAAACAAAACAAGAGTCCTAAAGATAACAGTTAGTCGTTATTATGCCCCCGCAGGTTGGCGTCGAGGTCTACTACGCCCAACTTGGAATTACTGAAAAGTGCACGGGGAAGAGGCTTTGTAAGAAGATCAACAACTTGATCAGCAGCATGTAAATGTGCAACCTCAATCTGTTTGCTGTTTGCTGTTTGCTCTCAACCTGATCACGGACAAAGTGGAAGTTGATGGCCACATGCTTCATGCGGCTATGGAAGACAGGATTGGCACAAATATAAGTGGTGCTAATATTGTCACAGAGAACTCTTGGAAAACAACATTTAGAGGGAACCGAAACTCCCTAAGAAGATGGGTGAGCCAGTTAGTTTCAGAAACAGTAGCAGCAACTGCCCGATATTCTACCTCTATTGTAGAGCGAGAAACTGAACACTGCTTCTTCGAAAACCATGAAATAGGAGAACGGCCAACATAGATAACATAACCTGTGGTGGAGGTGCAATCTTGAGGATCCCCTGCACAGTTTGAATCAGAGTGCGCAAATAGTCTACGATCACTCTCCTTAGCAATGAGTACACCAAATGAAGTAGTTGAACGAAGATAGCGGAGAAGTTGTTTAAGAGCAACCCAATGAGACATAAGCGGTTGATGCATAGCCTATGACAACTTGCTGACAGCTAAAGCAATGTTCGGACGAGTGAAAGATAGGTAATGAAGCTTGCCAATAATGCACCGGTATAAGGAACCATCAACTAAATTATCATCAGGTGAGGGATCAAAAACAACATTAGATGTCAAAGGCGTGGAAACACCTTTGCAGTTATCCATAGATACCTCATGCAGGAGATCCATAGTGTACTTCTCTTGAGAAAACATAGTAGACCAGCGGAAGTAAGAATCACCTCAACACCGAGAAAGTAATGAAGAGGCCCCAAGTCCTTCAGTGAAATACGTTGGGAGAGAGCCTCAATGATAGAACAAACACCTTGATTGTGATTACCAGTCACTAAGATATTATCCACATAAACTAAAATATATACAGTAAACCCAAACTTATGAATAATGAAGAGCGAGGAATCGGATTGTGATTTAACAAAACCTAAAGTAATGAGAGAGTTTTTAAATTCTTTGTACCAAGCACGAGGAGCCTGTTTGAGACCATAAATTGCCTTCCGAAAACGACATACGTGGGTAGGATTTCTAGAATTCTCAAATCCAGGTGGCTGACGCATGTAAACTTCTTCACTAAGATGACCCTGCAAGAAGGAATTGTTAACATCCAGCTGATGAACAGGCCAGTCAAGTTGAGTGGCAATAGTCAAGACAAGGCGGACAGTAGCAGGCTTGACTACCGGACTGAAGGTGGAATGATAATCAAGTCCTGGACGTTGAGTAAATCCCTTGGCAACCAAGCGAGCCTTGTACCTGTCAACAGAACCGTCAGGTTTATGTTTAATGCGAAATAGCCACTTACAATCCATCATTTTTTTTGGAAGAATCACATGCAACCAAATCCTACGTATGGTTGCGAACAAGAGCATCAAATTCAGCTTGCATTGCAGAGTTCCATTGGGGAATTAGCTTGGCTTGCTTATAGGTTGAGTTGTGGGGATTTTTGGAGACGGTGTAGTGGTTGTGAGAAACTGACGTGGTTTAAGGCTATTAGTCTGTGAGCAGGTGGTCATTGGGTGTACTTTGGTGGCTGGCTGGGTTGGCCGGGGCTAGTCAGGTTGGGTAGGAGAAGCTAATGGTTGGGGCGGGAGAGAGGCATTTGTGGATGATTTTGTGCCGGAGCAGATGCATTGTGAGAAGGTTGTGGAGTTTGGCTAGGAATGGGTGGTCTTTCTCGTCTGCGGTACGTGATAAGTGGTCGTGAGGTCAATGTTTGAGGTGCTGAAGAAGCAGAAGTGGTCTGTTTTTGTGGAACTTGTGTATTGGGTGAAGGAGTGGAAATTGAGATTTGAGGAGAAGGAATGTTACGTGATTGTGGAGAGACGCCATTTGAAGTGGAGGAGATAGTTTGCAGGCGTTGAGCAGCCGTGGACAACGTATTTACTGGTGGGGGGAGTTCATAGGAGAAATGTGAATTTGAATGAGTGTCCTCCTTGGATTGTTGTTCAACAGAAATAGTATCCCAAGAAACATTAACTTTATTTTTAAATCTGGAAAATATATTTTGAAAAGGGAAATTGTCTTCCAAAAAGATTACATCCCTAGATAAATATAATTTGGAGTTGACTGGATCAAAACACTGATGGCTATAATATTTATTAGAAAATCCTAAATAAACACAGTGTGGATCGATGTTCCAATTTATTGCAGGAATAAGGTTTGAGCCATGGGTAGCAACTAGCATAAGCATCCGAAAACTTTGATGGAATTATAGTTAGGCACGGCCTGAAATAGAATTTCAAAAGGTGATTTGTTTTGTAGATTGGGTGTAGTCATCCTATTGATCAAATAAATAGCTTGATGACAAGCATAACTCCAAAAAATTGAAGGTAAGGATGCTTGATGTAGTAAAGTGTGCGTTGTCTCGATGACATGCCGATGTCGGCATTCAACTAAAGCTACCCGTTGTGGTGTATACGGGGGACGCTAATTGTTCAATTCCATGTGTTTTTAGATAGGAATCCAATTTTTGAAATTCACCATCACCATCAGTATAAAAAGGATGAAATTTTTGTTTGAAAATGTCTTCAAGCATGGGATGTAAAGTTTTGAAGATTTTCAAGACTTCTGTTTTAGCTTTGAGCATGAATAACCACATATATCTTGAAAGTTGATCGACAAATAAAACGTAGTATCGTTTTTTGTCAATTGATATTAACGGAGACGGCCCTCACAAATCACTGTAAATTAAATTTAATGGACTTAGCACTGGGCAAAGAACCTTTTGAAAAAGGCATCCTGTGCTTTTATTAGAATAGCATGAATTACAAACAGTATAAGTTTTGGAACCAATAACTGGAATGGAAAAATCATGCAAAAATCTATTTAGAACTTGACGATTAGGGTGGCCTAATCGTTGATGCCCCAGGTTGTATGAAACAACGTTGCATTTTGGTGAACCATCAACATCCCCCGGTGGCCACTCATACAACCCGTTTTTACTCCATCCGCGAGCCAAAGGCGCCCCCGTAGTCAGATCCTTTACAAGATAAGAGAAAGGAAAAAATTCCATAGATGAGTTATTATTATCTTGACAAAACTTAGAGACAGAGATTAGATTATTTTTAATAGTTGGAGAGCAAAGAATATGTTGAAGCTGAAATTGGTGATTTGATGCATTAAAATTCACATTACTAGTATGAGAGATTGGAATGGTATTATCATTACCCATGACGATCTCCTCCGAACCGTGGTAGTTTTGCGTAGTGGCTAGACTCTTCGTGTCTGAGACTATATGGTGGGTGGCACCACTGTCAACGATCCACGGAGCTGACTGATTCCTGGAGACTTGCAGCATAATTAGCACGCACTTGAAGATGATTGTGAGAACGTGTCCGACATACACGAGCAGTATGACCTCTACGATCACAAAGTTGGCAGTAGAGGTTGTTGTTGGAAGACTGTTGTTGATTATTATGCCGAGGTTGTTGATTGTTATGCCAGGACTGATAATTATTTGTTGGTTTGGCGCATTTGGTCGTCAATTATTGTTCTGGTGATTGGTGGAGCCTTGGCGTGTGGGACTAGAAGTAGTTCTGTGAGCAACGTTGGCAGTGATTGGAGTAGAAGGTGTCTTTTTGGCTTCCTCATGCTGCAGGAAAAGCTCATGATCAAGGAGCTTTTCATATAGTTCTTCATAGGGGATTATTGAATCTCGAGTGCGGATAGCGGCTGAAAGTTCGCGAAATTCAGATCCAAGTCCAGTGAGAATCTTGACAGTCAATTCTTCATTGGATACGGGGATCCAGCGGTGACAAGTTCATCACAAATAGACCGAACTTGATGGAGATAGTCAGCAACAGGACGAGAGTCTTTGGAAACACGGGCTAGACGGTCTCTAGGACAAAATACTAGTTGAGACTTATTTGCATAAGCAGTATGCAAGGCATCCCAAGCGACTTTTGCATTTGTAGCAGAAGCGACTGTACTGCCAATGGTCGCATCCACAGTTGCCAAGGCAGCATTTTGTATAAGCTGATCTTGTTGAGACCAGGAAACATAATTAGGATTGGGTACTTCTAGGTTGTTTTCAGATATAGTTTTGGAGGGGGCTGGTATCGATCCATCAAGGTGACCAAAGAGGTTGTGTCCACGCATAAGCATGGACACCTGCGCCTTCCACAACGAAAAATTGTGGCTACCAGCAGTTTGATGGTGAGTTGAGTAACCGGATTGAACTGGACAACAGTCTTTGAGTTGGAGATGTTGTCGGCATTGACGATGCTTGTATTTGGGTCCATTTAGGCGTGAGGTCCTTGAGTTGGAGATGTTGTCGGCATTGACGATGCTTGTATTTGGGTCCATTTAGGCGGCGTGAGGTGTTTGGGCTGGGAAAAATAGAAAATAAAATGAAAAGGATCAGCTTGTTAAAGCTATAGAGCTCTTGATACCATAAAGAGGAAGAGAACAGATAGCAGCAGATTAACGATAATTTTATTGATTCTCTGTATTGGCTTTTATAGCTTGTGGATTACATACAAATTTGAACAAATCTAGGTAACAAAGAGACCTACTAAAATACAATCCGATATATATACCAAAGCTGATAAGTACAAAAATAAAACAAGAGTCGTAAACAAACAAGAGTCCTAAAGATAACAGCTAGCCGTTATTAAGAGTCCCCACCATTTGATTCACTACTGTAACTTATTTTCGACTTAAAACTTTTTTGATCTACCAGCTAGATTAGTTTGGCTTTCTTGCAGACCTAAAATAGAAAAATAAATGTCTCATGTCTAACAACTTAAAACTTTAGTAATCATGTAATAAAACATAGTATCAGATTAAGTGAAGGTTTCAAGTCTCACTGCTATCTATTTACTGAAAAGAATTTTCACGTGTTTGGGGAAAGAAAAGAATCAAGTCCACACGTTAGGAAGCATGCCGCTTAGTCCAATCCAAGAGCAAACACGGGATGCTTCAATAAGCAAGAACCGGAGCTAAGAGTGGGCAGTTCAATTAAGGTATAGTAAAGACCATGAAAAATTTAGAAAATGCTAGATTTCAAAGAAAGTAAGTAAAGGCAGAATTGCAGGTTGAGCGAAATAAATGTATCTCCTTTCAATAGGTTAAACTTTTAGGTCAGCTAGCCACACAATCAAATAGATTGATCAGCTGATAAGAAGATTGTTTCAGCTTTAGGCAGATAAATTCTTGGACTCACTTCGAACTGCATGGTTTAGATTACAGACCCATGTTCTGCGAATTTCAGTATTTATTTCCCCTTTTGACTGTACACCTGGAAACATAGAGAGTATTAATATGTGGTAGGTAGTGTTCAGCCCTCAGGTTATGCTTTTGTACTTGGATCTTTCACTGGATGTTTACATTTTACTTTGTTCTTGTCCAGCTGTTTTCCTGTAAAGTACATAATTGTCTCCACTCGTGAACATCTATTGACACTCGTGACCATTATGTGCATTTTCTTGCTACATGCCATCCAAAGTCGCTTGTGACTGAATGCATATCTTCTCTCTAATCCACCTCAACATTATTTTTGCACATGGCAGATAGAATTTCCTTGTTAATAACAAATTCACTGATTTCTGCCAAGTAGTAAGAAAAATATGAAATATTCTTTATTATTTGCGTCCTCATTAGCTGCTGAGCTAATTCATTTGGTTCATCAGAGTAGGTTTTGCTGAAGGTGTGTGGATGGTCGGAATTATTGATGAGATACGAATACCGAAAGGACAAAGTGATGCATATCCAATGTTAGTTGACACAAAAACCCGAGTGAGAGCTAGCCTCCCTTCTGAACCGCAACGAAGGAATGGAAGGTATAGTTTTGCTCTTAATGTTGAATATTAAAGAAACTTTAATATGGTGCATCTCTGAGATGAAGTGATGCATCATATCTGAATTTAGTTAGTATTCTAATGTACTTAAGGGTGCAAAATCTGATGAACTGGTGATCCCTTCTATGGCAGGCTTCAGCTAATGTGCTACAAACATTTGTGGGACAGCTTGGTGGATGATGACTTCCCGTCCAGACAGTTTTTTGAGTTCTTCTCTCTGAATCCTAATCGCATTTTATCTGCAGAAATCAGAGAAAATACTGCCAAATGTGGTTTCCCTGCAGAGGTATCGCCTAAAAAGAATGAAAAGTTTCTTAGTATTATTTATTTGTTTCATATTTTAATGAAAAAGGAAAGGAGAAATGGCACATAATTTGAAGAAAAAGCTTAATGAAAAAAGAAAGGGAGAAATGGCGCATAATTTGAAGAAAAAGCTTAATGAAAAAGAAAAGGTGAAATGGTACATAATTTGAAGAAAAAGCTTAATGAAAAAGAAAAGGTGAAATGGTACATAATTTGAAGAAAAAGCTTAATGAAAAGAAAACGAGAAATGATACGTAATTTGAAGATTTAGGATCATGAGCTTAAGAACCTGCGTGACCTTTTTTCATGCATGTGGAATATCATGAGCTGGAAGCAGACAATTTGATTGGTCTCTAATCGAACTCGTAATATTTGGCTTGCAGTTAAAGTTACTTGAAGGAACAATCTTGAGTTCTCTTAGGATCTGAATTTTTCTTTCTATTTCTCAAAATTTTTACTTGTTTGGTCTGAGGCATTACTGTTCTAGTATTTCTTAAGATGGAGAGGCTTTTCATCCATCTACCCCGTGTGATCAAGACTAGAAATGGAAACTTTAATTATATCAGGATAAAAGTAAACACAATTTTGAGCCGAGGGTCTATCAAAAACAACCTCTCTGTTTGGACTTTGTGAAAATATATTGGGTATGTTGTTGTTGTTGTTACTTCAGGGAAAAATGACTAAAAAGAGTTTATGGTTGGGTATGGGGTACTAAGTCTTTCAGAACACAACTGACTCGGTGTCTATTTTACTGTGGATAGTGGAGATTCAGCTTAGTTTCCTGTTAATTGTTATCAGAATTTTGCTGATGTTTTAGCCTTTGGAAGTATTTTGTTTATGTCTTGTGTCTATTCACATCCAACTCTTGGTTGTTAATGCAGACTCTCACTGATATGTTGAGGTACTCTCGTAATACTTGGTGCATGCTTCCACCAGCACATGAGCAACTACTGTTGAGGTGAATTGGAATTTTGCATTTTTCAGATAGTACAAATAGAGATTTTTTCTATCTTCTTCTACCAATATATCCCTGTCGAAGTTGCTTTCGTTTTTGTTGATGACATCTTTCCCTGTTTCTCTCTTCTGGCTAGTGAGATGTCTGAAATTAACTTGTGGAATCATCGTTCTTCCATATTGGAAAGAAATCCTTCATTTTTATAGTTGTTTTTGACTTTTTTTTGTTAGAAACATGAAGCCCAACTTGAACAGAGTTCTTTTGCAAAAGAATGGATATCAAGGTTTGACTACATTGAAGAACCGATCTTAAGAGTACTATTTGGTGGCTCATAATTTATTTGCTTCTGTATATATGATTCTATGCTTTCATCCAGTTTTGTATATATTTGAAGAAACATGTTTCTATGCTTTCATCTAGTTCTTTATATATTCAATTTGTACTCTCTCTTTTTTATGATTAGATAGGTCTATTAGTCATAGTGGGATAGGTTTCTCCTTGCATACCAGTGGTATTAGCACCATTCTCGGAGTTTCTGGTCCCTCAGTTTCTGCTACTGCATGTTGTTTATTGTGGTTCGGATATCGTTTTATTTTGTTGTGGTTAATGTTCCTTTTTGTCTATACTTTAGAATGCTTTCCCTATTATTTGTGATGTCTTCATTACTTCCGTTTTCTCTTGTTAAATTTGCTTTGATATGTGTTACCTGACCGAGGGTCTTTCGGTAACAGCCTTTCTTCCTCCATGAGGTAGGGATAAGGTCTGAGTACACTCTACCCTCCCGTCTGTTGTATAGGTTGTTTTTTTGTCTGATTCAATGATTATTAGCCAATGGCACACAAGTTTCACCAGTAAAGTGACAAATATAAAGTTACTGTTTAAATAATTACAATTAGTTGCATAATCCAAACCAAACAGAACCAAGAAAGTTCATTTGCTGAAGCTTTCCATCCCATAATTCAAAGATCAATAAATTACAAGAAGATACTCCATCCCATATCATATCATATCACCCTTTTAGATATCATATCAGTAGTAAAAAGGCAATTGCTAAAGCTTCCATCCCATATCATATCACCCTTTTAGATATATCAGTAAATCTTTTGGATTCTTTTTTCTGCAGGTATGAATTACAAGAAGATCAATCATTCCTTGGTGAAGATCAGTTTGATTATGATCTTGACTGGGTTAAGGGTCAAATAAAGTCTTCGTTAGAGGTATGGCGAGGAGAAAGAGAAGCCAATTACACCCCTGAAGACGAGCGCTGGAAATGTAGGTCTTGCAAGTTTGCTTCTGAATGTCCAGCCAGCAATTCTGGCTCTCCAGGAGGAAAGGACACTGAAGGCTAACTGCTAAGTTTGGCAAGACTTGCTTCCAACTAGTTCCTTAATAAATGTTCACGTGTCGCGCAGATGCAACATTGGAACTCTCCATATCAACCCTGACAGGTAACTTGGGGAATAGATAGTATAAAATTTATTTGCATGGTCCGTGAATATAACTTAAAACTCTTAACAAACTTGGGATTACACGGAGAAGCCAGCAGTATCTGTACTCCTACATGTAGGACATTCTGAACCTGAAAATTCATTGTTGTACCAATTCTTGTTTTTTCCATTGTAAGTTGATTCATTTTATGTTGTAATTGTCGTTGAGCCTCGATTCATTGTTGTTTGTAATGTCAAAGCTATTGAAATGATCTCTGTGATTGATATATGTTTGATATAGGTACGATGTTGATTATATTTGGTAAATAATAATTTAGATATTGTTTGGTGAATAATAATTTAGATATTGTTATGCAGTGGATAATAATAATACATGAATTTTTATCTACTCCCTCCATTCCTTTTTATTTGCTCTCTTCGTTTTCGGTAAGTCAATTTGACTAAATTCAAAGCTAAATTAGATTGGATTAATTTAATATTTTAAAATTAAAATTTAGATATTCAAAAACTATATAAAAAAGTACTATAAATTGCAAATTTTTTTTCCTCAGTTCGGTTAAGAAATAATTTTAAAGTGTTGGTCAAAGTTTCTATCCTTTGACTCTAAAAAGAAAGGAAACAATCAAAAAAAAATGGAGGGAGTATTTGATTGGTTATCTAATAGCATTTTAAATCCCGGTGCGATGTTCTCTTTCGTGTTTTCAGAAAGAGATATGTTCCCTTTGTTCCATTTTACTTAGTTTTCTTTCTAAATATATTTGTTTTAAATTAGTTGTTCATTTTCGCAAATCAAGAATGTTTTATAAGTTCTTTCCCATTTTACCTCAGTATTAAATAAATAAAGAAAATAGTCATAATTAGATTTAGAGTTTCAAAACATCATTGATAAGGGCTTGGATCTGAGCATGGTCTTGGACATAAGGGGGATTAGGCCTGAGCATTGTCTTAGCCTTAGGCGATGCGGAAAGGGGGCTCGGGCCGTGGGAGGGTGCGTCGAGGAGGGCTGGTCCTGAGCGTGGTCTCGGACCTAAGCCTAACCGTGATCTTGGGACTAGGCGGGTGCGGGGAGGGGGGTCTGGCTTGATTATGGTCATTGGCCCCGGGAGAGAGACCTGGCTTGAGTGTGGTTTGAGCCTAGGTGGGTTCCGGGAGGATGAAGCCTGAGCCTGAGCGTGGTCTCGGGCCCTAGACGGGGGGGGGGGGGGGGTCTGGGCCTGAGCGTAGTTTTGGGGCCTGGGCGGGATCGGGGAGGGGGAGGCGTGATCTCTGGCCTATGTGGGGGCAAGGATCGGGGCTTGGAATTGAGCGTAGTCTTGGGCCTAAGCGGGAGCGGGAAGGAAAGGCTTGGGCCTGAGCATAGCCTCGAGCCTAGGCGGGGGTAGGGATAGAGGGGCCTAGGCCTATGCATGGTCGAGCCTAGGCGGGGGCAGGGAGGGGGCCTGGGCTTGAACATAGTCTCGGGCCTTGGGAGGATGGGACCTGAGCGTCGTCTCAGGCCTTGGCGAGTATAGGGAGGAGGGACCTAGGCCTGACCATGGTCACAGTACTAGGCGAGTGCGGGGAAGAGGGTCTGGGCCTAAGCATGGTCTCGGGTTTGGGTGGGTTCCCCTAGGCCCGAGCGTAGTCTCGAGCCCTAGAGGGGCGAGCGAGGGAGGACCTGGGCCTGAGCATGGTCTCGGGC
>NC_061121.1:215790631-215846223 GCF_002878395.1 Capsicum annuum
CTAGAAGCAATCCTTGCGTTCCAGAACTACGTAGCCAGCGTAGGTTGAGATGTCCCTACTCATAGGGCTAACGCATCTCCTTTGGATTTACCTGATAGTAGGGTAGATGGAATAAGCTCCCAAACACGAATAGGGTTACTCACATGTTGTCTCTACCCGTGGCACGGTATTGACGTCTTTCCAATCAGGGCAAAGATTGGACCCCAACCAGTTCAGTTTCTGGGGTATGTCGATTAGATGATTACCTCCCACAGTCTCAGTTTCAGTAATAGAACTTAGATAGTTCTTCAAAATATCATGACTATCAGATACAGTCAGCTCGGATACAATACGAAACTCAGCTAGTTCCACCATATTCAGGACTGTCAGATACAGTTACTTATGATATTAGTTCTTAGAACTCATATTTCCAGTATCCATCTTCATGACTGTCAGATACGTTAAAGCATTTCAGTTCCTCATATTCATGGATGTCATTCATGGATGGCAAATACAGTCGCCCAGACCAGTCCTTCATAATCAGGACTATCATTCACAGTTATTCACGTATCAGTAACATAGTACTAGTCCCTCAGTAATTAGTAATACAGTATCATTCCTCACTTATTAGTGATTTACGTACTCAATATTCAGTTTCAGGATTGTTAGACACAGTCAATCAGACCAGTTCTTCATAATTCAAACTGTCAGAAATAGTCGTTCATCTATTAAGTATCTTAGTATCAGTACACTCATGTTGTCAGTATTCAGACTCATTAGTCAGTATCTCCACGAGTTCAGTTACAGTTACGTATGTGTGTATGCATTCTCACGTTCATATTAATCAGCAATGTTCATGCATATAACCCTTTGCATTTAGCCTACCTCCCTCATATACTCAGTACATTCAGATGTACTGACACATTTGGGCTATGGTGATTTCTCTTATGTTACACCATAGGTTCAAACGCACGAGTTCCAGATCAGTAGTAGATTCTAGTATCAGCAGTCAGAGTTGGACGTGAGGCCTCATCCTTCGAGGACATGATGATTTCATTTCTATTTCAGTTTTCAGTTTATTTCAGTAGTTGGAGTTAGTTGGGGACATGTTCCATCAACTCCTTATTCAGATGGTTAGAGGCTTTCTAGACTACAACATGTTAGACAGTTATTTCAGACTTGTTTTGGTATTATTATACCATTTTCAGACATTATATTATCCGACGTTTAATTAGATTTGAACCTTACGGCCATTCAGTTCATGTTTCCATATTTTTATGTTATATTATGCAGTGTACAGGTACAGGTATCAGTCATGGGTTAGCTTGTGGTCCTTCGGGGTCATGAGAACCGTATAGCATTCTGATTCAGAAAAATGGGGTGTTACAGGTCCTGAGCTGAATCCCGGCCTAGGCAGGGGCAGAGAGGGAGGCCTGGGCCTGAGCATGGTCTCAAGTCTCGGTAGGGATAAGGAAGGGGGTTAAGGTCTGTTTGCGGTCGTGGGCCTAAATGGGGGATAGAGAGTGGGGTTCTGGGCCTAAGCGTGGTCTCGGGCCTAGGCGGGTCTGGGTCTGAGCATGGTCTCGAGCCCAATCGAGGGCAGGGATGGGTGGCCTGGGTCTGAGCGTGGCCTCAGGCCTAAGTAGGAATGGGAGAGAGGGCCCTATGCCTAAGCGTGGTTTCGGACTTAGGCGGGGAACGGGGAGTGGGGCGTGGTCTCGAGCTTTGTAGGGGGGCTTGGGCAGGGGAGGAATAAGGGGTCTGGGATCGAGCGTGGTCTCAGTCCCTTAGTAGGGGCGAGGTGGGATTAGGGGTAAGGGGGGCTTGGGTCTAGGCAGGTGCGGGGAGGGGTTAGGTATTGGCCTGAGCATGGTCTCGGGCCCTAGGTGGGTGCGGCGAGGGGGAATTGGGCCTGAGTGTGGTCTTGATCCCAAGGTAGGGAGGACCTGGGCCTAAGCATTGTCTCGAGCCTAGGCGGGGGATGGGGAGGTTTCTTCATATTTGTTACTAGGGTCGCGTCCTCATTAAGATGGAGATGTGCCTTGTCCGGACAAATCACATCCTCTAGTACTTCTTCCGCTATAGCCAACCTCTCATACCTCCTCACTAGTGCATCCACATATCCTCTTCTCGTGCCCGAATCATCTCAGTCTCGTTTCCCAATCATATCTCTCCTATTATGCTCACATATTCATATGAGCATCCTCATCTTCTAAATATGTGCAAGTCTTAACAATTATGCTTGGGATAAGTATTTTTATTTTTCAAAAAGAATGAGCGATGATTTTTGTCATAGATGAAAACTTTTTTCATGTTGAAGATAAAAATGAATTTCATTATTTGATTTTCTTTAGTCTGTGTTGTTTATCTGATATTTTGTTACTACCTATTGTTTCTTGTTCTTATAGTCTTTATAGACTGTTGTTTTGTCGTGAGTCGGGTTCTATCAGAAACAACCTCTCCCTCACCTCTAAGGTAGTGGTTTGGATTGCGTACAATACTGGTTGTTGTTTAGTTTTTCTTCCTCCAGTTCCTGTTCTCTTGTTTCTCACATTACTGTTTCTTGGTCTTCTTCTCATATTCTGATGTTTTAGCGGTTCTTTCAAATGCCAAATCTTTTCTCTCTTTATCCTCAGTACATCCTCGCATAACCTCTACACTGCTCTTGTCCTGTTAATTTTATTAGCCTATCACAGCAACCCCTATGCTGACCCTTATAGGGGCTGAGCTGGAACCGTAGACTGAGATTCTAGTAGCTACTGCAATCAGTTTAAGCTGCTGAGAAAGGTTGTAAGAAGCTCGAATAAAATAAAAAGTTGAGAAACACGGGCTTATCTGATAACATTGCTGGTTAGAATTGATTCTCACAGATTAAAGAGATTTGGTGGAGTTATGATTTCAACTATTTTCTTGACTATGATACTTAATATAGAAGGTTTGTTCATTATCTGATTGCAATAAAAGTTTCAGTTATCTATTAATTACCATATCCTGAAGGAGAAATGTCTAGTCCGCTGGTCATTTTTTACTTTCCATTTTCAATTGAGGAATGTACAACTTCATTTCCCTTGTTTGATTTTTTTCTGGACGGTCCCAATGTCCTTTTTCTTCAGGATTGTGGTTTCCTGTCTAGTTAATTCTTTTGCAATTCTCAGATTGAACATCATCAGATTTGAAAGAAAAAAAAGTAAAACAAGTCACCAAATCATAACTACTGGATTGCTCGAAGAACCCATCTTTTATCTGATGACTTAATTTATTTGCTTCTTTTCGCATGAAAAGCTCAAAAGACCTGGAAGATAGCTCTCATGTTTCTATGCTCCCATCCCGTTCTGTATATATTCAATTTGTACTCTATTTTTTAATGATTAGATAGGTTTATTAATCTGATCCTATTTGGTTATCACCTGTGAAAATCATTTCCAAGTCAACCCACGGGTTACACCATTACAAGTAATAAATGTAAAGTTATTATTCAAATAATTGCTATCAATTCCATAATCCAAACCAAACAGGACCAAGAAAGTTCATTTGAAGTTTCATTTCACACATTATTAGAAGACACCCTTTTTACATTATTAGATATATATTAGTATATCTTTTGGATTCTTTTTTCTGCAGGTATAAATCAGTTCAAGTTTACTCTCCATATCAAGCCTGATAGGTAAAATTTATTTACATGGTCCTTGAATATAACTAACTCTTAACAAACTTAGCGTTACACGATTGGGGTCGAAGAAGCTAGCTGTTTCAATACTCCTCCTGTCGGTACATTCTGAACCTCTATGTTAATTCTAAATTTATTGTTGTTTGTAACGTCAAAGCTATTGACATGATCGTGACGTACTTTTCAATAAATTATACATGGATTATTATGTATTGATTGGCTATTTAAGAGCATTTTTGCTATACTGTGAATACCATATATGAATATATTATTGATATACATATTGTATACGCTATTTCGTGTAACAGTGTATAAATTTCACAAAAGTAGCAAAAACGACTTGAAGAGGGAGAGGCCGAACTTGGAAATAAATTTGCAGTGTATAAATAAAATAGTAATGTTATTATAGTACTTCTAATTATTACAAGTCTTCTTACTCATTGAAAATAAATTAAAGTAAAAGTGGATGGAGGGAGCGATGGGCTGCATAAAATAGATTTCTGCATTACTTAATACTTATACCGTTTAGTTAATGTGTCAAATAACACATTAATTTATGCAGATAGTTTTTGTTTAACTCGTACGGAATATAAGGTGGAATAAAAATAGGCATAATACATAAGCATGTTCTTTAATTTGGTCTCAGTTCACATTTATAACCTCCAATTTTGAATGTCACCTAAACTTGTATAGTGTTGAACAAGTAACACATGCATCCTATGTGACATAATACATGTAGGATGCCATGTGGGACATGAATTGGCCACGTAGAATGCCACGTAGGATGCATGTGTCTTCTTGTTCAACTTTATATACGTTTAAGTGTCTACTTGTGCACACCCAAAGTTGGAGCGCATAGATGAAAGTTAAAGCCAAGTTAAAGGACACATTTATGTATTATGCCGTAAAAATATATTACACAACTTTCGAATAGGCTTATGCAGCTTTCTGAATAAGCTTGAAACTAAGCAAGTTGCCAGTAACTCAAGTAGGCAGCTTGCTGAAAAGCCTTGCAGCAGCTTCCTCAGGCTTGCAATCAGACAAACCGCTCGCAAGTAGCTCAAGTAGACATGTTGCACGCAAGTAATGAAAGCAGGCAGGTCGCAAGTAACTCAATCCGGCAGCTTACAAGCAGCTACAGCTAAAGGAACTCTCGCGGTCTTTCAATTCAAACATTTTAAACCCTTTTTTCTTTAGTCTGAGGAGCACATTCAGACATAGAGCTATAAGGAACTCTCACGGTCGACATGTTTACCTGATAAAGACAACAACAGTTAAATTACTCAAGCATAAAATGATGATACAATGTGAATTTGAACAATTGCAGTTTCTCAATTTTGAATTGCAGCTGGAGTAGTGAACAAACATCAGAGCTTCATACATAAAAAACTACTTGTACAAAAATTTGCTGAATATTTCCTTCTCAGAGTGATCCATAGAAAAGAGAAAGTACCTTTCTTCACCTACACACTGCTGATAAATCACAGCTGAGCTGATATTTGTCTATTTCAACACAACTGGCAAAAGAAGCTGGAATAGCTTACAAAATGTTACCGGAAACCTGACAAGGAATGAAAAAGAGGTGGTTAAGTTAACACCAGATAATTACAGATAATAAAGTTATAATTGCAGTAGATCAATAATTGACTCTGCATTACTCTAAACCACCTCCTCCTTCCTCAACTCACTCGAAAAAGGGAAATAACAATGTTATAGTTTTGATTTTGATGATTTGACAAATCCAACAAAGGACCTGGTTCATTAACTAATGGTTATCCTGTTGTCGTATGGTACAACTGTAAGTTGTATTTTCCTGCAGCTGATTGGTGGAACTGTTGCACTGGCAGCTGGCCTGTCCATGCTGGACCAATAGAGTGATGTTAAGGTTTTGCTCTCTTGTATTAAAGGACGATGTGAGAAGAGCAAAACCTAGTTTTTGCAAACAAAGATTTATCTCTCAAGCAAAATTCTTTCCAAAAGATTACTGCTCACTTTCAACAAGGGACCTGATCGAGTTTCATTGTGTCTTTGTCGATTTCTTGAGTCATTGTCTTTCATTCTTAATATTGTAAACCTGCTCCTGAGTTATAAAGGAGGGTAGGTATTAGTCTTGTCTATGTTCTTAGGATGAGTCGTGTCAACTAGAGCTAGTTACTCAATTCAGCTTTTGATTAGTCCAGTTTTCTTCATCATGCCTTTTGTTATTATGGATACAGTTACCTAGGAAGTCAACTAGACTCAGTTGATTTAAAGTGTGTATTAGAGTTGCTGCACAAGTCTTGTAATAGAGGTGTTACAAGGTGAATAGGATTAAGAGTTTGATCGTTGTGATTATTGGAGTCTGTAATCACATCTTGGCTTGAAGATAGTGGAGTTTGTGGGAAATCCTGTGATGTGAGGCAGGTCGTGGTTTATATCTTCAGCACTTTTCTTTATATCTTGTTTATTTACTGTTTCTGTGTGTAAGGGAACCTGGATGGACTCGTATAAGCCAACAAACTATTTTAAGCAATACTTCAAGCTGCCTAAAAAAAGGGAAGAAAAAAAAAATCTGAGTTTGGAAATCTTCATCCAAATTTTTATTGCATGGTTTCTGCCATTTATGATCTTCCTTGTGATTCCGAGAATTCATGGACTTTAAGAACAACAAAGAAAATATTAAGAAACTCCTAAAGTGTCAATGGATCAACAACCAAATCAAGCTAATAGACTAGCAAAGGAAATCCTCGAAATTAACAGTCAATTTATCTGGACAGTAAATTGCAACAGTGCCTAGTAAGACGGCATTAACAAGAGATGATTCTTTCTTGGTTATGCTGTCAGCTAACTGCTACTACTACTACTAGTACAATATAAACATGAAATGAGTAAATCCTTTTTTGTTATCTAACCTTGAATTCATTCCGAGTAGGATACACTTCCTTGCCTTTCCCCTAGTTCTGAGGTCCGACTCGAGGCCGAGTAATAGAATACATAAGCATGCCCTTTAACTTGGCCTCATCTATGACCTCCAACTTTGGGTGTGCACAAGTAGACACTTAAACTTGTATAGAGTTGATCAAGTAGACACATATGTCCTATGTTGCATCCAACATGGCCGATTCTTGTCCTACATGGCGTCCTATATATTATGCCACATAGGACTTGTGTCTACTTGTTCAACCTTATACAAGTTTAAGTGTACTTGTGCACACCCAAAGTTGGAGGTCATAGATGTGATCTAAGGTCAAGTTAAAGGCCATGTTTATAGATTATGCCGAAATAATTTGAAGGAAACTTCATAATCTTCAAAATCATCAGCTTACTGTTTATATCTTCTGATTCAAATCTCGGAATATTCAAAACAAGAAACTGATGTTTTAACCATTGTGCTACAGATCCAAATACTGAAAAAAGTGATGTTTGATCTATCAAGATAAAGATCCAAATACTGACAATTGACAAAATCTCAGTATGTGATATCAAATGCAGTCATATCAAACTTGAAATCAATGTGATATAACATTGCTTAAATAATGGAAGAAGATATTGGAAGTCTTTTCGAATTTCTTTAACTTTCAAGCTTGATGTAGTTCAGGGCTTTGCCTACCTGACTGAGAAAATGAGGTTGTGTTCCTTTGGACCCTTTATCTATGTGGAAGAGAGGTGAAATGGGGAACAAAGTGTCATGAATGGCCCGGAATCACAATTATCAAATGGCCGGTGGACAAAATGCAAACGAACCTCAGGGAAAAGCAGCTCAACACCATCTAGGTGGCTATGTTTGGGATCAAGGGTGATAAATTGTGCTTTGTGGGAGCAATTTGGGTTATGCCAATATTGTTGAGGAATGTCTGTTCCTCCAAAACACCTCTTCCTGGAAAAAAAAACAAAACGACAGGAATACATGGATTGTTACTGAGATGAAACTTGAAATAGAACATTAACAAAAAGAATCTTTAATGGAGATTGGTTCATGTTTCGAAATACCATGCACATCCGGCTGACATATCTACCTATGTAAATGGAAAAGATTTGCAGTACATTAGCATTACTTTGTGCTAGCAACCTTCTAAAGCAAATTATCAGTTCCAACCTACATTGGATTTTTTTTTTTTTTACAATGTCTCAGAGAAAGTTCAAAGATTACATTAGTTGCAACTTATCACCTTTTTGTCGTCTAAACTAGGAAATACGAACAATTTTTGGCAAGTAATCCCCCCTTCTCAAATTCTCGATGTGGTTCGAGCAACAGGCAGTTGGACATACATAGTTCATACATGGAAGAGGACAATCCAATGGTTGTGGAAGTGATTGGAGATTATGTCAATGATATATACGCAGCTCAGAGATTGAACAACTCCTACAATGACAATGGCTCAACCATCAAATCAAAGCTAATAAACAAGCAGAGAATTCCACAAAATTAACTGTCAAGTTATCTAGACATTAAAGCAAAGTGAATGAAAAAGAACAAAGTATGAAAATTTTCCTTCAGAATTTTTCTTTCCAAGCTTGATGCAGTCTTATTACAGGGAATAAAAAACACATACCTGATTGTGAAATAGAGATTTCATTTTTCAAGCATTTGTGCACTTCCATGTGATTCCACAAATTGATTGAACAACTCCTGCAACAATCATTGGGTCAGCGAACTGAAACGAGCTAGTAGACAAGGAAGGAGAAATTTTCAAAAGTAACTGGCACATTATCTAAAGAGTAAGCAAAAAAGAGCTTACATTTAACAGCTTTCATGATGGCAAATAATTTCCAGTCTGCAAGATTTGAGGGAGAAAATAGGTTAAAAGAGAGTCTTAAAAGATTATTAGTACATTAAGAAAAGGGACTTAATAGTCAAGCAAGATGGAGTAGAGTAAGATATATAACAAGAATATATGAATCGCTAAAAAGATGAATTCTCAAAGGCAATAACAGCTTTCATTTTTCCACCTCTTTTGTCGTCATCTAAAAATAACTTCATCCCAATCGAAAGATGATTCCTCGGCTTCATAGTGACAATATACGCTTTGTGCTGCTCAAAGATTTAACACAGGAAAAGAATTAACAAGCAAGCAAAGGGAAGTAAACAAAAGTAAAAAGCTACTGAGGAAAAAGAATTAACTTACATTTATCTGAGAGCCATTTCTTTTAATCTCTACTGGTATTCCCAATCGATTTCTATGGTGGGAATGTGAGCAATGTTTGGCCAATAATCCCCCGTGTCAAATTCTAGGAGTGGTTTGAGCAACGGGCACTCGTAAATAGATAATGTAGACATGGAAGGGGGCATGCTTTTTACTGGAAGAGATTGGAGGTTAGGGCAATACGAAATGGCCAGCACAGAGAGGGAGGAGGGGATCGCTGATTCAGGAAGAGACTGGAGATTAGGGCAATCCCAGATCGCTAGACGTCGAAGTGATGTCAGGCGTTGAAGACCTTCGGTTGGTAGTGAATGGAGGTCATGATGGCGGTATAATTCTAGCTCAGAAAGAGACGAGGGAAGTCCTCCTTCCAGCAGTGAATGAACTTGAGGTAAATTAGTAGCATATAGGTAATCAAGAGAGGTGAGGCTTTTGAGAACTTGGCTGCTTAATGTTTTCAGATTGGATATATAAAGGTTTCGAATAGAGCTAGGCAACTCCCAATTCTCATTTGCCAGAATCTCTTCGTCACTGCCATCATGGAAGATGCATAACTCTCTGAGACAAGGAAGTGTCTGTAAACACCACTCCTTTCGACCATTCACCAGTTTCTTGCAATCGTTGATCCAAAGGAGTTCTAAATTCAAGGGCAATCCTCCATCAGGAAAGGACTCTATTTCTGGACAATTTTGCAGATCCATTTCCTTGAGAGATGGAAAGAGTTCATGCATATGGTCTGGCAGGGACTTCAGATTCTCGCAGTTGTTAATACGCAATGACATCATCTGAGTCTCCCATGCCACCGAAAGTATTTCAAGATTCTCACAATCCCTAATATAGAGATTTTCAATCCCAGCAGGAATAACAAGCCTAGTAAGGCTGTGACAACGCTTTACGGTCAAAGTGTGTGCTCTTGGGACCAACTCAGGTGATATCTCATCTATAGAATCACATCCAACTAGTATCAATTTCTCCAGAAACATGGTAAAATCACTGCTAATAGGCAAGGAGGTAAGATAGTTGCAATCAGTAATAGATAATTCAACAATCTGCTTCATTCCCTCAAGTTGAGATGTGAACAGTTCAACATCATCAAAAAGTACTCCAACCTTAGGTGAACCAACAATTTTAAACAATTTTAAACATGATAGTTGGATAGGTGTCTCCAAAATGAGTTCAGGGCATTTTGAAATCCTCAATGCTGACAGAGAACGAAGATTTTCAGGCAATTTCCCAATGAACTTGGGGCAACCTTTAATGGAAAATTCATGAAGTGTAGGGAACTCTCCATTTCCTAGTACATGCCACTGCTTCCACTCCGGCATCTCTGCAAATTCAAGCTTCTCAAGAGAGTAAAAAGGCTTTTTGGTGGACGAACTACCATAGAATTCTTCAGTCACCTCTGTTATTCTATGCATCCCTCTAATGGCAAGGAATTTCAAAGAAGGAAGTTGTCCCAGTGCTGGCAAGGAATCACAGTCCTTGCAGTTGCTAAGAGACAATCCCACCAGCTTAAGAAACGATTGGTCAGCAAGCCAGTTCGGAAATTTTGTCCCTCTATATCCGTTGATTTGGAGTTTTTCTATGTTGTTGTGTGGGTGTAACTCATCAAGTATGTCTCTTTCAGTTTGTGAATTGTCAGCAATACTTGTGTTCCACTCCAATGATAACCTTTTAACATGTTCCTTTTCCCTCATGTTTGCCTTCTGAGTTTCCCTTCTATCAACCACATTTTGCAACTCTAGAATCGATAGAGCCCCATACAAGTTTTGTAGTTCACCCAAATATCCAATTCTCAAACCACTGCAACTAGTTAGAAGAAACTTAGCTCCGACTAGCACATGGAGGCTTTTCAACTTGCTTGGATGTAGCGAAATCTTCAAGCGAGAAGAAGCGGTGCAGCTAATGTCAAGGTAACGCAGGTTGATTAACTTTTCCAGATTCAGAGGTAACTCCTCAAGATATCTACAAGAAGACAAGAGAAGTGTCTCTAAGGTATACAATGCACAAATGGAATCTGGTAACTTTTTAATCTCTGTCGAAGAAAGGTCCAAAAATCTTAGGTGCTTTAACTAGATAAACAAGTCATTTGGCAATTCCTTGATCTGATAATGAGACAAGGATAGTGCCCTTAGGGATGTTAGTCTGGGCAATATGTCATGCAGCACCCTCTTGCTCAGCTTAAATGAGTAACCGAACAGGGTAGTGATTGGAAGCAATGTCCTAAGCTGCTTCAATTTGTAGAGGGGTTTCAACATTCCAAAGTCACCATGGCCCATTGAATAAGAGATGTGCCGACTTTGTTCCAACATATGAGATCCTTGGATGTCTTCCAATCTAATACAAAGATTTGAAGATGCAATTTGGGCCAAATCATTGACAAGGTCATGCATTAGGAATCCCTCCGAATTCCATTCAGAACACTCTCGACCCCTTTCAAACAATGATCTTGATCTCAACTCGTGAAAGTATTGGTTACCTGAAGCCAACTGCTGTACAAGACCATTAGCAATCCACAGCTGAACAACTTGTTCTTTGCAAAATAGATAATCTTTGGGATATATTGCACAAAAAGCAAAACACCGCTTCAGATGTGCTGGAAGATCACGGTAGCTCAACATTAATGCAGGTAAGATGCCATTCGAATGACTTGGAAGCTCCCATATTTCACTTCTTAAAATGTCTTTCCACTCATTCAACTCTACTTTGGAGCGTAAAATACCAGCCAGTGCCTTTAGAGATAATGGCAATCCTTTGCACTTGCGTGCAATTTGCTTTCCAACCTCTTGAAATTCTGGATGTTCCTCGGGAGCCCTGTTTTCGAATGAATGCCGTTTGAATAAAGCCCAAGAGACTTCACTTGACAGAGTCCCAACATTGATTGCCCGACTACTCATCATCAAGGAAACAGTCTCCTTGCGTGTCGTCACAATGATCTTACTTCCTATATCTCCTTGTACAAAAATATTTCTCAAGTCATCCCACTCCTCATAGTTGTCATTCCAGACATCATCTAAAACAATAAGAAACTTTTTGCCTTTCAAGCTTTCCTTCAATTTGATTTGAAGTTGATTAAGAGTGTTCTTAACCATACAGTCAAAAGAACTAATTTCTTGAAGTAGCTCTTTTGTTATTCTGACAGAGTCATATGATTCAGACACACAAATCCAAGCTTTCAATCCAAAATGGTCCTTTACCTTCTCATCGTTGTAAACAGCTTTAGCTAGTGTTGTCTTGCCCACACCCCCCATTCCAACAATAGGAACTACAGTAAGATTTTTTCCATTTCCATCCTCAGACAATACACAGTCAATCAATTCTTCTATTTCATTTTTCCTACCAAAGATATCAGCTTCATCAACCACAGAAGTTGAAGGTTTTCTAGTTTCTTGTTTACCCGAATCAAGACACGATTTCATGTCAAGGAAACCAATTTGCTTTTGTAGATCCTCCAATGTTTCAATGGTTTCTTCCAACTTATCTTTTATGTTAAGAAAAAATTCAGCACTCAAGGACAAGCTGAGATGACAACTTACCTGCAGGTTGCTTGTTTCTCCAAGATTTCGACCCTGATCTTCCACCTTTACTCTCAAAACTTCATAATTGACTTCTTCTATTAAGTTCTCAGCACAGTCCACAGCATCTTGCAGCTCATTAAGCCACTGACTCACATATGGATTTGACGCCTGCTTATTCTGTGTATCACTTAGCACAGCCTGAAGACCAAGCAAAGTCATCCTCAGCTTCTGAAACATCTTGAATAGTTCACCCTGAGGAGCAAGCCTATCAAATAAAACATTCAAAGCTGAAGAGATAAATGCACCACCGACTGCTAAGCCAATATCCATTTCTGAAATCTGCAAACCAAAACAAGCTGATTTTAAGAATTTTTTAAAGATTAATGTTTCTATTACCTATTTTCTGCTATTAACTACAGTCCAAGTCATAGGGAAAAAAATGTCCTTTTCAAACAGCATGACTTTTTATCCAACAAGAAAACAAAGACTTCGTAATGGAGTCTGCTTTCAATAATTGACTATTCATTAATTTATCAGTTCAATAATTGAGGCAAGAGGAAAGGTACATCTCCACAGCTCATGATAGTTAGTAATCGGTTGACCATGAAAACTAAAAAAAAAAAAAAAAAAAAAAAAAAATTGAGTTGGAGTTGTATTTGGCCATACTTTTAAAAAATACTTTTATAAATTATCAAAATCACCCAACTAAAATTTTCTTACTAACGGGAAAAGAATACAATTAGCCACTTTTATAAAAATAATTATATATATATGGCCATATTTAATGAATTTTCAATTATGACATATATAATATTTACATTAATAGTTGTTTTCTCATATTTGAAAATTTTAAATACAAATATTATATTAACAGATTACTGCTTGGTAACAAATATTATCTTTCAAACAAATTTATTTTTTTAGGAATTTATTTAATTTATTTCCTTTATTTTTCGGTCCTAAAAAATAGAAAATGATGAGTTGTTATTAAATTTTAGGGTGCCGCTCATTTATTTCTTTAATTTTCTTATACATGAAAGATTTTACTGTGTGTAAATAAATTATTTCTATATAAAACATACTTTGCATATTTATGGTATATTATATCATATACCATAAGTATATAAATATGCTTAGTATGTTTCTTTATACTTTGTTTATTTATAAATGTGTATATAATATATATATGGTATAAACTTCATATATAACATACTTTGTATATTTATATTATAAATATACTTAGTATGTTTCTTAATATTTTATATCTATAATCTATATCTATAATATATTAAAAGTGTAAAGACCATTAGAAAAGTGATTTGAACTTTTTGCCCTTTATTATTAAAAATCTCTAATAGATAAAAAAAAAATTTCACTTATTTGTTGTAATTATTATATTATTATATTTATAATATTAAGTAAACTCCTAAATATATAGAAAATTAAATAATTTTTCCATGTTGACTTTTGCTCTCGAAACGACCGTTTCCTCATATTTGTAGAATTTCTTTTTTTTGGCAAATTCAGAGGTACTGTAATATTGTAATACAATTAGTACAATTAGTATATATGCAATACAATTTATTTTTGGCAAAATTGTTTTGTTATTTTTTGTAAAGTTTAGTAGTATCATATTAATTACACTTCTAAAATATATAGAAATAGAATCAATTAATATTTATTTTTTTTGTATTGATCAATAAGAAAAATACTCTTAAAATAGGATAGAAAAATACTCTTAAAATAAGACTCTATTAAGAAAATACTTCTATAAATATTGAGATGCACGTTAAACTAGAGAAGAAACTGATTTACTTATTGGGAAAACATGATTGATGCTCATCTAACTTGATTCGATTGCATGTCTAGATTGATGGATGTTTAATTTTCTAACCCTCAATTTTTTCACTATTTTTATCAATATAATAGAATTCAACGTGTGTGTGTATATATATATATATATATATATATATATATATATATCTTTTTTGTTTTCATTCAAGTCATTCTTTAGTGTCAAATTTTCGCTCAGACAAGAATTATTTCATCAAAACTGAAGTTTTGTGATCACTATTGTATTATTTTGTTATAGTTTACATGTCGTAGATGAATTTACAGGTGGTAGTAGATGAATATCGATCGGCTTTGTGAAATTTTTTTACATAAAGGTTAGGTTTAATTGTATTATTTTTATATCTCTGTTTTAAGAATTTTTTCTTGTGTAAAGGTAGAGTTTAGTTGTATTATTTTGATATCTCTATTGTCATATTATTTTGTTATAGTTTACAGATGGTAGATGTGTGTCGGACGACTTTGAGGAAAGTTTTGTGTAAAAGTTAGATTTAATTATATTTTTTTGATATCTCTATCATCGTATTGTTTTGTTGTAGTTTACAGGTTGTAGATGAATGTCGATCGGCTTTGAGAATTTTTTTTTTAAAGTTAGGTTTAATTAATTAAACTCTCCAAAAGATGTTGAATTTATTTATCGTATTCATCTTTATTATTTAAACAAATGTCTTAACGTTTAATATAATATATTATATAATAATTATTATTAATATTAATAATCTATATCTATATCTATATCTATAATCTATAATATATAATATATTAAAAGTGTGAAGACCTTTACAAAAGTGATTTGAACTTTTTGTCCTTTATTAAAAGACTCTCCTTTAGACAAAACTGTCTTTTCACTGTTTTCTTCAATTTATTATTTAATTATTTTTATTATATTAACTAGATTTCTAAAATACATGGGACTCTTAAAACATATGGAAGGAGAATCAATTAATATTTTCATTAGAGAAATACTCCTAAAATAGGATAGAAAAATACTCTTAAAATAGGACTCTATTAATAAAATAGTTCTATAAATATTGAGATGCACGTTAAACTAGAGAAGAAACTGATTTACTTATTGTGAAAATATGATTGATGTCCATCTAACTTGATTCAGTTGCATGTCTAGATTGATGGATGCTTAATTTTATAAGCCTCAACTTCTTCACTATTTTTGTCAACATAATAGAATTCAATGTGCGTGTATATATATGTCTTTTTTATTTTCATTCAACTCATTCTTTAGTGTCAAAATTTTTGCTCAGAAAAAAATTATTTTCATCAAAACTGAAGCTTTGTGATCACTATTGTATTATTTTGTTGAAGTTTACAGGTCGTAGATGAATTTACAGGTCGTAGATGAATGTCGATCGACTCTTTTAATTTTTTTTTAAAAAATGTCGGTCGACTTTAAGAAATTATTTTAGGTAAAGGTTAGGTTTAATTGTATTATTTTTATATCTATGTTTTGAGAATTCTTTTTGTGTAAAGGTAAAGTTTAGTTGTATTATTTTGATATCTCTATTGTCGGATTATTTTGTATAGTTTACAGGTGCTAGATGAGTGTCAGACGACTTTGAAAATTTTTTTGTGTAAAAGTTAGATTCAATTATATTGTTTTGATGTCTCTATCATCATATTGTTTTGTTGCAGTTTATAGGTAGTAAATGAATGTCGATCAGCTTTGAGAATTTGTTTTGGTAAAAGTTAGTTTAATTAAATAAATTCTCCAAAAGATGTCGAATTTAATTATTGTATTCATCTTTATTATTTAAACAAATATCCTATTTAGTGTAACGTTTGAACTCAATAAAGTGAGGTACACGCGCGAAACGCGTACACCTAAACTAGTATTTATATATGTGTGTATATAATATATACATGGTATAAACTTTATATATAACATCCTTTGTATATTTCTGTTATAAATATAATATTTTATATATTTATGGGTATAAATATAATACTTTGTGTATAAAGATACCAAATATTATGGTATATAAAGGTAGCAGTTGCAGTTTAAGGTATAAATTTGTTAAATTAGATATATTTTTTTATGAAAAATATGTATCACCGATTTATATTTTTAGCATATATACGGTATAAACTATTTATATTTGAATAGTATAATAAATATGTACACAATATAATATATATAATCAAATTAAAAATGAAAATAATTTGTGACAGTGGTAAATTAATCTGTTACAACTTTATTAATTCCATAAATATAGAAAACGATTATCCATTATTAATTATACGACTATAATTCCTTAAACATCCGTATCACAACAGAAAAATTATTATTATTATTATATTATAGTAATTAGGATCATTAGCAGTAAAATAATGTCTTAAATAAGAGAGAAAATTAAATAAGGGAAAAAATAATGATGAGCGAGAAAAAGAGATATATATTAATTAAGATAGCATTAAGTTTGAAACTATAATTATCTTATTTTTTAAAACTGGGAGAGTTTTATGTAAAAAATTTATAAGATTGAGGTTATATGTAATAATAATAAAAGTTGAAATTGGAGTTGAAAAATTGTGAAAACACCAAAAATCTGTTTTCTCTTTTCAGATGTTTTTTTTTGAAATTATTTTCTGAATTTTCATGGCCAAACACCACAATTTTCAACTCCAATTTTTTTTTTTGAAAAAAAGGGAAAAATTTCCATGGCCAAGTGGGCCCTTAAATTATAAATTCGGAGAAGGGACAAATATACGTTCAAACTATGATAAATGGTACGTATATACCCTCCGTTATACTTTGAGTACACAGATGCCCCTATCATTAATGAAATGGTACATATATGTTCCTCACACTAACGGTAGGGGCATATGTGTACCCTAAAGTATGACAGAGGGTATACGTATCATTTGTCATTATTTGGGGGTATATTTGTCCTTTATTATTTTAATTTTTATCCCAAATAATTAACTTAAATCCACTATGTGATCCAATAAACCCATCAAACTAGATCCCGACCCAATAAATCCATCAAAACCGATTTCAAACCAACCTATCGAACCCGATCCTGACCCAATAAATCCATCGAAACAGATTTCAAACCAACTCGATCCGACCTCTATTTTTTATTTCAAATTTGATACTCCCTCTGTTTTTCTCTTAAATGTGAATCTCATCAAATTGCAGTGATGGATCACTGCTACTAGTTGGTGTTTACTAATTAGGGAGTGGAGACTAGGTCAGAGATGGCCAGAGAGCTAGGGGTGCGACGATGGTCCATCAGTGGGGTGTTTCCAATTCAACGGAGACGGTGGCTATGTGGTGTTTGATCGATGGTGGATAGTGTTTTCTCGATGAAATTTCGCTGGAAATGAAACGTAAGGGGTTCAATTTATTTGGTGTTGTTTTGGTGTTATGGATTAATGTTTTGTTTTCTTTTGAAATTGATGGTAGTAAGTGTTATTGTATTATCTGTGTATATCGTTATAGGGATGAGAAAAACAGATCTATAAGATAGGCGTCTCTTGGACTTTAATTGGGACTGGATCGGGTAGTGGATTTATTGGGTCGGGTAGAGGATTTGGGTTAATAATTTAAAATAAAAAAATTAAAACGAAAAGGGGATAAACATACCCCTGAACTATAATAAATGGTACGTATATACCTTCCGTCATACTTTGGGGTACACATATGTCCCTAACGTTAGTGTGAGGGGCAGTTATTAACAAACTAAGTTAACAACACAAGATGAAACAACAATGAGAAGAACAACAACAACAACAATAAAAACGGCTTCACAGTACAAGATACAAAACGAATACAAGATTACAAAAGAAAAAGGATAGATAGATAGACCACATGAAGGTATAATGTTAAGAACCCAATAATGGTAACTCTTGAACCCTTAACACTACACACAACAATAAACATATCTCTTACAAAGACACAAGATCAGAATCCACCTCTGAAGAATCAATGTTTCCAAGCAAATGCAAACACAAGTGATTCTACACTTGTCTAAGCCCTAATTTCGGTTTTGGGTGCCTCAAAGAAAGAGGACTTGTGTTTCTTTGTCTTGTAAGACTTACAATTTCATTCATCAACTAAGTAAATAAAACCCTACATGTTCCTTATATATTACAAAACAAATATACACAAAATGACAAAAGGGCCCTTTAGAGACTATTCTTAAAAAATACTCAAAAGTGTCATGATCATGATCATACTTGTATCATCCTCTCCATCTTGAGAGGAATTTGCCCACAAATTCATAACCTCACCACTTTTACAAAGGCACTTCACAATCTCCTTCACATGGCCACACATCTTCTACATCGTTCTCGCCTTGCATTTTAACCTCTTTTTGCTCTCCATCTTGAGGCTTGTCATCAACCTTAGCCGATTCAATTACTACTTCTTCCCCAAGATAGTACAATTTTCCCTCCCTTAGGATCACATTCCTCCGGTTTGGGCACTCACTAGCCTTGTGCCCCCACCATTGGCATTTGAAGCATTAAAATCCCTTGGGATTGGAAGTAGAATTCAATTTACCTTCATACCTTGGAGGATGTTTTTGGACAACCTTGGTGGCCTCGAGTTGGGTAGCCATGAATGAGTTATCTTTGAACTCCCTCTCAACCTATAAAGCCGCATGGAAGATGCCATCTATGGTGTCGAATTTGTGAAGCGTCATGCGAGTGGAGATGTCCTTGTTTAACCCAACCTTGAAGCGCACAATGTCATGACTTACTTGCTCGCCTCAGTGGTCAAGTTTCAACATCAATTGTTGAAATTCATCGTAGTAAGCCATGACACTCTTGTTCCCTTGCCTCAAATTGTATAATTTAGCAAGGAGCTCATGCCTATAAGTCTCGAGAAAGTACCTTTGTCGCATAAGGTTCTTCAATCGAAACCAAGGATGAGGTTTTCCCCCAATCATCTCATTCCCAAACCATTTAACATACTCCCAACATGTATTAGCATACCCTTCGAAGTGAGTTATAGCATAACAACTGTTTTTTCTTCGGTGAGATCATTAAGTTGGAATCACTCTCACCTTTGAAAATGGGAAGGCTCACTTTGATGGAATTGAGACCTACATCTCGATTTGGGTGGCCATCTCTCACCTCTCAGCGTAACTCTCCATGTCTACGCCTCATTCTTTCTTCCCTCAAGTAAACATCATCATACGGCCCATAACTATCATATCTTCCTCCCTTACCATAGCCCTCAACATGGATGGGTCTATTTGGGTTAAGTGGAGCTTGTAGTAGAAGGATTGGATTTGGATAGTGAGGTCTTTGGTCAAGTGGAGTTTGGATGGGAGGGTTCAGGTTTGGTGATGGTATTTGGGTTCCAAGCCCTTCTTGTTGGACTTGGTGGAGTGGAGGATGGTTTGGTCTATCTTTTTCTCGGCTTCGGGAGTAAAGATTGGTTTGATTTATGGCAATTGATTAATATTGCATTTGGTGCAAGGTCTCAGGAGTATTAGTTGGGGAAATGTTTTGAGGGGTAGAAGGTCGACTCCTTTGGCTTTCCACACGTTCTAATCTCCCACTTATTGATGCCATATCCGCATCTAATTTCTCAAGACCCACATTCAACCTAGCCACATCTCGAGACATAGTTTCAAGGTGAGCCAAAATTAGATTGATGGCATTATTATCCATTGTTTAAGCATTTGAAGCCTCGGGTTCCATTGAGGTGGTATCGAAAATAACCCTTCAAGTTACGGTTCAATCAAGCTACCAAATCAATCAGCAACATCACACACAATAATACAATGCAAAACCTACAACACAAAACACGCGTTATTTCAAAACAACCTCCCACAATGAGATGCCACCTTCAAGTTCTTCAAACTCAAGCTCAACATTGGTGGATGACTCAAATAACCTCCAATTTAGCTCAAATTCGAACCTTATACTCCTATAGTATTAGGCAACACAAATCTAACACTAAAAATATAAGAAAAACGCAAAATTAAAAACTCAAAATTTGACCTAGGGTTAAAAACGAGTTTAGTATATTTTTTGGGGGATTTTCGATTTTAACACTTCTCTTTTGTTGGAATTTTCAATTTCTATACTCTAATAGTGTTAGGGAACAAGATCTAACACTAGAAACACACAAAAATCAAGTTTTTTGAAAGATCCTAAAAACGTGAACAATAACTTTTTTTTTCAAGATAACAATCCCAAAACAGTCCACAAATCACAATAAATTGTGGACCAAATGGGGACCTCTCTTGGATTCACTATCTAGAACAAGAAAGAAAAGGATACAAGGTGTTAATACACCAAACAGCCATCCAACAATAAGTTTAGCAACACAAGATGTAGCTCCACAATATTACAATAGCAACAAGAACAAACGGGTTACATTAACAACACAAGAAGCCGAAACTAAAACAAGATACAAGATAAGTAGTTAGACAAGTGTTGATGTAGTCTTAACAATCCAAGAGCATATTCCACTCTTGGACCTTTAAAACTTCACACAACAAACACCTAACTCTTACGATTGACACAAGAGAGGCATCCACCACCCAAGCACCAACGTATCAAGCAAAATGCAACAGACAAGAGAATCCACCCTTATGCTATGCCCTAGTTTCAATTGGACTCTCTCTCACTCTAAGAGAAGTATTCTTAAATAATAATGATCAACTAAATAAAGAAACCCTACAATGTTCTATTTATACTACATTACAATAATAGACAAAATGACAAAAGGGCCCTTTAGTGACTAGTCTTAAAAAATACTCAAAAGTGTCATGATCATGATCATACTTGTATCATCCTCTCCATCTTGAGAAGAATTTGCCCACAAATTCACGGCTTTACTTCGTTCAATTGGCCACTTCAAAAACAAGCACTCAAAACAGTCCGCAAAACATGAAGAACCCGAGAGCTCAATATGAACAAGTCTCGGCCAACATCTTCATTTTGAACCTCGGCTTCCTCTCCATCTTGAGACTTGGCTTCAATCTTATCCGACTCAAGTCTCCTTCCATTATATAAGCATCATCGTAGACTCCATATACTTCATGTCCCTTTCTTCCATACTCCTCTATATGGACATATCGGTTTTGTGGAAGTGGAGTTTCGGTTGAGGAGGCTATTTTGGTAATGTGGAGTTTCGATTGAGGAGGCTATTTACGTACCATTTTATTAATGGTAAGGGCATATGTGTACTCAAAGTATGACAGAGGGTATATACGTACCATTTATCATAGTTCAAGGGTATATTTGTCCTTTTTTCGTTATAAATTTACTAATGGATATAAAGTAAGTTGGTAAAATCGATTGTTCTATTTTAAAAGTACGTAGGTAATCAATTTGTAATTATAATATAATGGAATAGGTTTTTTTCGTTTATTTAGTTGTTCCGTTGATAATCAGTTAGTAATTTTTTCAACACACAAAAATCGGTGATTTTACCAAAGAATTTCAAATATAAGGAAAAATGCTCAAATATAACAATGAACTATTAGAAATGGTTCATCTATGTCATCGTTTAAATGTTTGGCTCATCTATGTCACTATCATACAAAACAAGTTCATTTGTGCCATTATTTTTAATAGTGATTTAGCAAGAAGTACCTTGATAACATGGTCTTGGAACTTATGTAATTCCCACCCTTGCCGTAGGTGAAACTCAAAAACTTAAATGTAAAACAATGAAAGAAATTAGCATCACATGAACTCCAAAAAAGGACAGAGAAGCACTCTAACTGAGACAATATTGGAAGTTGTATTGCTGCCAATTTGTTGCAAAGGAAGTTTTACTTATGAGAAAAGTCATCGTTTTCACCTCAAACTATACACGAAAAGTCTATGTCACACCTAAACTATGATAGTGTCCTATTACACACCTAAACTATAAAAAAAAGTGAAACTATTTCCACCCCAAAACGTAACGTTAGAACCCGTCACATGATGGAGAGTGATTTACATTCGCGCCACATCATCGCCATGTCATTACCACATCAGATATTATGTCAATTTTTTTTAAAAAAATTCCACGTCCCCATTGCTTCTTATTCACCAAAATCACCATTAAAACACCACCATTAACACCATCATCATCAAACTCAAATCTTCACCACAATAATTTTAAGAATCTACCATAAATTTCATTATCGAATCACAATACAAAAATCACAATATCACAATAAAAATCACCATTGTTTCTTTGAATCACTTCATTGACTCACTTCTCTCCCATTCTTCTCCATTTCCCAATTTCTTCCCCAGTTGTCACCGTCGTCCTCCATCACCATCGCCGTCGTCATAACCACCGTCACACAATAAAGTAACTAGGGGTGTGCAAAAACCAAACCGACCAATAAACCAAACCGATAAAAATATTATTGGTTTATTATTATTGGGTTAATGATTTTTTAATGGTTTTATAAAAAAAATTATTGGGTTATTGGTACGGCTCGATTTTTTCTTATTGGGTAAACCGATAACCCAATATATATATATATATGACTTATTATATATATATTTCTCTTTATTTTCTACAAATTAACAAACTTATTATTTCAATTATACGAACTCTTAATTTCTCCTAACAGCATTTAGTTCAAACTTGAAGATTTTTGTATAAAATACATCATGTAGGATTTTTTATTACAACTAAGATTCGGATTTTTTCATGTTGGTTACTTCTATTTCTATTTTATGAATATTTTCTTATCGGTTAAACCGAAAACCGAATCGTTAAGGACTAAAAATAGATAAAATAAAAATCAATAAAAAAATATCTTATTGATTTGGTTATTGGTTTAGCATATTTAAAAATTGAAAACCGATAAACCGAACCAATAATATATAAAACCGAACCAAATCTACCGATGCACACCCCTAGAAGTAACTGTCTGTTTTTCTTTGCTAACAAAAATGGGTTGTTGTGTTAGCAGTAGCAACAACAAACTACTACCTCCAACTATATCCAATTCTTCACAACAAAGTGAAGAAGAAACAGTTAAAGAATAGTGATACTGACAAAGTGAATGTTGAGTTTTATGGTGGTTGTTTGTGATTTTTGTGATACTAATGGTTGTATTGTGATTTCGATAAAGAAATTTATGGTGGATTCTTAAAATTATTGTGGTGAAGATTTAAGTTTGATGATGAGGTTTCAATGGTGGTGTTTTAATGGTGATTTTGGTGAAGAAGAATCAATTGAAGAAGACGGGACCCACATATTAAAATGAATAAATAAGAAAATTTAATTTTATTAATATTTATTCAGTTGAAAAAAATATTAATTTTATTAACATTTTTTCAATTGAAAAAATAATTAATATAATTGTATATATTAAGAAGAACATTAGGAGTACTTAATGATATAATGACAAATGAAATAGTGACGGTTGTATTGTGATTCCGATAATGAAATTTATGGTGGATTCTTAAAATTATTGTGGTGAAGATTTGAGTTTGATGATGATGGTGTCAATGGTGGTGTTTTAATGGTGATTTTGGTGAAGAAGAAGCAATTGAAGAAGGTGGGACCCATATATTAAAATGAATAAATAAGAAAATTTAATTTTATTAATATTTTTTCAACTGAATAAAATAAAAATTTTACTAACATTTTTTCAATTGAAAAAATAATTAATCTAATTGTACGTGTTAAAGAAGTATATTAGGAGTACTTAATGATACAATGACAAATGAAACAGTGACACGGGTATAAAAGCTGTCATTTTAAGTTTTTTTCCTTGCTCTCACGCACCTTAGGAAGGTGAATACACCTTCTCTGCCACGTCATCTTCTATGGAGGTAATAGTTCCACTTTTTATAGTTTAGATGTGTAATAGATCATTATCATAGTTTAGGTGTGATCTAGACTTTTTGTGTATAGTTTGAGGTGAAAACAATGACTTTTTCCTTTTACTTATTTCCTAAAACTTTGGATGGACATACAATTCATGGTTGTTAACCAAAAGAAAAATATCATGGTTTATTTTGAACTTTAAAAGTTTACATACACTTGCAGATTATTTTGAGAGCCTTTGAGCAAAATATCTTCCATTCCGTCAAACAAAATTTTCCACAATATTTTCTATGACTGATCAAAGCGAAGAAGTAGTGACAAATTCCACTCCAAAGAGAAGGAGTTCTCTTCACACACTTTGCAGACAATTCAAAGCTTTGATAGGAATGTCAGCACGACATTTTCCTTTCACCAACCATAGCTTAAATATGAGAAAAATGAGCCCAGAAGAGCCTCTCAACTCTTTAATTAAAAAAAAGGATGGGTGAGTCTCATAATATTATTACAGACTTAGAATAAAATCATTTAAACAATTGAGACAGTTGTTTGATAACTACATTAGTTATCTCAATAACTTTGCACGATTGTCGAACAACTTTAATAGTGTTATTGAACAAATATCAAAGTTGTTCCACAACTTTGAATAGTTGTTCAACAACCATGCAAAGTTGTTGGAGCGAATTTTTTTTTTTTTTTTTAAAAAAACTGAAATAAAAGTTATCCCTTTTACCTCATTTTTTAAACTTAAAGGACTCTTACTTAATTGCAAAACTTGGTTGTCCCTTTTAATTCAAGGTCTTAAATATGGTTACCAAAATCTTGACAAAAAGAACAAAGAAGATTAAAGATTGTCAAGAGAAGATAAATTATTTAAAAGAAAATAATATTTGACTTTTTAATTCATTTCGAAGCTTGGGAAAATTTTAAAATAACTCAAGAAAAATTACTTATTTTTGTTTTATCCCTTTTCAAATTTATCAAAAAAAGATAAATTATTTAAAAAAAAATTATAGAAAAACTTAAAAGAATTCCAAAAGTTTAAAAATAAAAATAAACCTTTAAAATTAAAGAAAATGGATAAGGGTTCAACTAACATCCTAAGAAGGATTATAAGATACTTAAGAACGTTCCTTTTAAAACGGTTGACCAAAGTATTTTGACTAACTCAAAATGGCTAACTTTATGAAAATTTTAATTTTTATGAAAATATCAAACTTGATTGAGCGATTTTGAAAATAGCTTTATTTCGTTCAAGTCTAAATAGTCTTATTTTAGTCAAAAGGAATTGTCTTTGGAAGAAGAAATTTAAGCAAATTTTCATTTTTTTCAGTAACATAATTTTAAGGAAAAACAATTTCTTTTCAAGGAAAAGAGGGTCATTTTTAAAGAAAAATCTATTTTGATGGTCAATGTTAATTAAAATCATAATTTTGACAATAATAAATTTTAAGAAGAAATACCAAACCAAAATAAATAAGAAACATTTAATCAATTATGGAAGAGTTTAAACCTGTTCAATTAAAAAAAAAACACTTTCTTTTTATATTTAAGAAAACTCCCTTTAGCCTAAATGAGACTAATTGACATATGGACTGAAAAAAAAAAGTCATCTTAGCACAAAAAACTTGCTTTCGGAAAAATTAACGCAGAGTTCATTTTTATTCTTTTATTTATTTATTTGTTTTAAAAAAATAAAAGAGAATAGGGAAATTCAACAAAAAAAAAAAAAAGAGTAGATAAAATAAAATGAAGATAAAAATAGCAACATCTTAAAAAATTTATCTATATTAATTAATTAAAATATTCAAGTAAATACAAATAAATAAATTAGAATGAAAAATAAGTAGAGAAGATTTAAGATTGGACCCTTTTTGGTCCATTAAAGGTTTGTCCAGTTTTTTGACTTAAATTCCATGGATTTTCTGCTCATTTTTCGTTCATGCATATCACTACACTTCTCTCGTGCGTTTTTCTGTATATTCCCGCTTATACATTGTATACTAGTTTTAGTATACACGTTCCACGCGTGTAATTTGTTTCAATAAGTTTAATTTTATAAAATCACTTCGATATCTATTTTTTGGCAAGAAACAATTTATGTTTGACTAATAAATTTAGAAACAGAACACCTATTAGTATTTGACTAACTATCAGTATTTGACAAAGTTTTTAAATATATTTTTCCCAAAAATACTTTTAAAGTAAAATTACTTTTTTTTTTTAATTTATGAAAATAGTTGAAGTTCAAAACTTGTTCTATTTGTTAGATTTATTTTAATTTAATCTCTCATCCTTGAACATAAGGTATTTTTAAACATATACTTAATTTAATGCATTATGTAAACACAGTGTCTTTCATGTCATTTAATCTAGCACTTTTATAATCAATTAATATTTTATTTAGATCTTTTTTATTATTTAAATTATTTTTTCGTTATGTGCTTTAACATAGATTGCTAATTTAAGTAAATGATGAATATGATTATTTGAGTAACAACTTAACAATTTGAATTCAAACTAACAGAATTCTTTTTTGCTAACCGGCAAAAGAAAAAAAAAAAAAATTGGCCTCACAATCATTTCCAGGAGGTATTAGCATACATTACAATGTAATACATGTCCACGCCCGCATTAGAAAAATTCAATCATTCTATTAACCAAGCACAAATAAATATAAATATTTTTGTTCATAAAAAAATAAATCTGAAAATCACGAAGATCTATTAAATAAAAATTACAGTTTTAACTCATGAAGTTCTACAATAAAAAATACACTTGTAAACCTAAAAAATATTAAAGTTGAAATTGAATAACACGATGTTATGCAAAGCTTATATTACAAACATTCACAAAATAGGATTATAAAAAAAATTATAATAAAACAACATAATATTTATCATGCTTTAGTTAAATGATCGACATATTAAAAAATTAATATTATAAACACAAAGTCTAGAGAGAATAAATCTCTCCAAAACAAAACTCTTTACTTATTGATGCTATTATATTATTTGTACAAAGAAAAGATAAGTCAAAATTTTTCTCATCAAGGATGGAAGAAATATTTTCAAAAAAAGAAAATACTTTGCATAAAAAAAAAACCTTAATTATGGTAGAAAATTAAAGCAAATCCTAATAAAAGAGAAAAACTCTTAAACTTGGAAAAAGAACGTGATAATTAATAATTATTAGAAATTAAAATCTTGTTTAAAATCTTCCTTAATAGAAAGTCCTTAAACTCCAAAATCAAAAGTTTATTAATAATTATTAGAAATTAAAATCTTGTTTAAAATCTTCCTTAATAGAAAGTCCTTAAACTCCAAAATCAAAAGTTTATGACCATATATAATTAATTAATATGACTTTGAATAGAATTCAAATTAAATAATATTTAAAATTTATCATATATTTTTCTCGTACGATGTATTTTTGGACTCTTTAGTTTCTAACGCTAAAAAGAGTGTTGCGTATATTAAAAATAAAAATTCATTTTGCATATATATGTGTGTATCGATGAGTAGATGACTTTAGAAAATTACATAAATAACATTAGATAATATATTTAAATTATAAGTTATATATTTAAAAGGTATAATTATGATCAATCATGTTACATATATACACTATTTATATTTAAAAAAATATCACTTACCAAAATAATACAATTAGACATAATGAATATCCACTTAGTGGGAATGCACTGGGTATATTTTTTTTTTTTTTGGTTTCCCAAGGTATCCCCACAGCCGGCACTCGTGAGACTAATCCTCCGTTCCTCTGTCAGCGCACTAAGCGGTAGGAAACTGGCCACAGAGTTTGCTCCATTCGCCAGAGGCGGGGATCGAACCCCCGACCTTTTGCTTAAGAGACATGGCGCTGAACCATCATGCCAGCTTTAGTGGTTCACTGGGTATATTGTTGTTATTGTAAATAATGAATATAAAGTATTTGATATACTTAAGTCCGAAACATAGTGTCATAACTAAATATATACAAACAATAAAATTATTAGAAAGTGCCATTAAACTTTAAAATAAATAATTTTGCTAAAAGACTCCAACTTTGGCATATATACAATTATAAAAAAAAAAACTATAGTAAAAAGAAGTTATGTCCCAATTTTGAACTAATACTTTGAATGGAAAAACATGCTTGCAAGTTACAAAACATCATTTATTAAAGAAAAATAATTATTTAAATTGATAAAAGAAATTAAAATTACCTCTACAAATACTATTTGATAATATTTCTCCTCAGAGGATCGCTTAGAGCTACCTTAATTTAGATCATCGTGTCATATACCTTAGTAAGATCGATTTTTTGTCCAGCTCATATTTGACTTTGTTTCCTTTTGATATCTCAATGACCTGCATGAACGCATTGTGGAGATCACAATAACACCAAATTAAGGTACTGTCATTTTTCTCAAGACGACAAAGATATGGAAACAATATGCAACTTATGATCGTATTTTGAAAGCAATACTAAAATTAAAGTGGTGGATGGTAGGAGAGCCAGATTCTGATAGGATGCATGAATTGTCATACTCCTCAAAAAAACACAACAAATAACGTTTATTAACAAACATAATGATGATATGTTAGATCTCATGATTTATTTACAATTAAACTAAATGCGTATAATAAAAAATTAAAAGAGAATTCATATAAGAAAGAAAGCTAGAAAACACTAGTGATGAATGCAAGAAGAAAGCTTTAATTAATTATCAATCATCAAAATCAAAATTTTTTCAAGTAAACTTTGATCAAAATTCAACTTAAATAGAATTATAGACATTCTTTTTTTTATATAAGGTAAAATAAAATTTATATAAGGTAAAATGAAATTTATATAAGGTAAAATTCTATATGATTTAGAAGTTTTTATATAAGATAAAATTTTAATTGCTTTAGAAGTGTTAAATAATATGATTCCTTAACTAAATCATATATTTTTTTTCCTTTTGCATAGATTTTTTTGAAAAAAAGAAATATTTTGCTTAGTAATTTTTTTTTCCTTAAAAGCTCCTATGCGTATTTCCTTTTTCAATAAGTATATATTTGATTCTTAATTTTTTTCCCTTTCACATAATTTTTCTAATAAAAAATTGCATAGGATTCCTAACAAAAAATTTCACACATTATATTTAATTTATTTTAGGTGTGGGATTCTTCCTTTTTTTTTTATCCAAAGTATGTAAATAATAATATAATGATAATTATTTTTAAAAAATAGTAAATGACGATTTTGTCTATTATGGAGTGTTTTAATGAAGGACAAAAAATTCAAATCACTTTTCTAAGGGTCTTTACACTTTTAATATATTACTAGTTTAAGATACGTGTGTTACACGTGAGTTTTAATTGATCATCACCAAAACATTACCTTTAATATAATGCAAAATAAAATTTTAAATTGTGTTATTTAGAAATCCTAATTAATTAAACTGAAGCTAACACATATATCAATTAGCAAGGAAAGCAGTGACAACATCTAGAAAAATAATGCATAAAATAATGTGGTAATTGAAACACAATACACATTAGATGGTTATAAACATCAAAGGCAAAAAAAATACATTTATGATGCTAAAATGATAATAAACACTATGTTCTCAGACTCCCACCAAACCTAAACTTCCAAAAAAGTAAGTTAAAGTCTAACTACCTACCTTTCACCTAACATATGACCTTCGGACCCTCCTATCTAATGCACCCATATAAAAATAATAACAAACTTCTAAAATAAATAAGAACTAAAATGCACATAAACACTTTGGTATTACAAAAATCATGATTCATAAATAAAAAAAAAATTAATATTTTACCCTAATCTGTGGCCCTCATACCCTTCTATCTAATGCATCTGTATAAAAAAGAATCACAAATTTCTGAAAACAAATATAATATGACATGCAACAATATTAAAACTAAATTGAACATAAAAGCTATGACATTACAAAAAACATGATTCATAAATCAAAAAGAATTTAACCTTCTACCCTAATTTGCAACCTCCATACCCTTTCATCCAATGCCCATAAAATAATCACAAATTTCTTAAAACGAATATACCAAAGCATACAACAATATTACAATTAAATTGCACAAAAAAGCCACACATTACAGAAAAACATGATTCATAAATTAAAACGAATTTAACCTTCTATCCTAATACGCGACGTCTATACTGATGTGGTTCTCGATTTCCTTGTTGGCTGACAGGAAATTAGGATTAGGAGGAGTGATGCAGCTATGCATGATATAGCAAAAAATATCTTGTTGTAATAATGTTGCCCATTTTTTGATTGAATCAATGAATAGTATAGCACCAAGTTTTGTTTCCTAAAAAATAGTGAACGTGTTAATTTTAATGGATGAAACATAAATGAAAAAATAAAAAACTAAAGATGAAGTAGAAAAAATTCTTACCTCTTAATCAACTAACTTCAGAAGCTTTCGAGTGTCAGTTGTTGCTTTATTATATTCTTTTGTTGGACAACTCCCTATGACCAAGACTTATTATGGACATGCAATCGAATGACTTCAATGCATTAATTACAACAGCTTCGGTAATTAAGTTCATTATAATAGTAGCCTAAGAAAAGGAATTAGAATAGCATTAATGCATGATCAAAGAGACAAAGCTAAAAAGGAAAAAAAAAATTGATCAAAGCTGGGAGAGGAAAGTTTTTGTTGCATACTTTTATTCCTTGTTTTAACTAATTGGGGTTTATGAGTTGTCCTCTTTTAATTAGGAATGATTAATTTTTTAGATGCTGGAAAAAAATTTCTATTTTTGTGAGAAAAGGTTTTTTGGTTTTTATAATTTAATATTATTAAAATAATTAAAAAAAGGTAAAAAGACAACTTTGTCTAAAGTAAAGATTTTTAATGAAGGGCAAAAAGTTCAAACGTTATTTTTAAGGTCCTTCACACTTTTAATATATTATTATAGATAGATTATAGATATAGATTTGTGTGAAAACCTGTTTATTTCTCCTCTATTTTCATGTACGTCGTACAATAATGCATGGTTGCTGCTTCCCAGTGTATATTCACTGTATATTGCAGTATATCCGTATATACCAGCTCATTTGTGGATTTGGTTGAGGCTTTTGACTCGATGGAGGTTGATTTTAACCGACGGAATGCAATAAATGGGAGCCCGATAGACTCAATAAAGAAGTTCATGCAAATAAAAAAAATAAGGATTAGCTACTAAAGTTTCGATGAAAAAAGGAGATGATTAAACATGAAAAGTGGAATGCCACATACAAACAATTTGACTATTCCCAGACAAAACAAACATATGCAAACAATGTTTTGATGGTTGTCACTACTATTTTGTGCCCAAGCATTGAGGCTAAAACTGGTGTATATAGAAAGTTAAGACCAAAACAAATATAAAACAAGATATACATGAAACTTTTGCCATACCCAACAATCGAAAAAAAAAACAAAACAAAAGGAGTATTCACTATTTTATTGCACTCATTTTAGTTTAAATCAAGTACATGACAATAGAATTAAATAAAAGGAACAAGAGGGACTTCATCAGAAGTTCCTTCTGTCCTTGTTTCATTTTTGCAGATTCAGGACATTTTTCTACCATATAGAAATGAGACTTTTAGGAAGAAATCCTCTATGATCTACCTCTAGAAGCATCCCTTTTTTCCGTCTTCCCACTCCAAACACAAGATTTTCAACTTGTATTTGCAAACACTCAAATATGATCCTAGAATCATCTCCAACAACATCACATCGATTTGTAATTCTTCATAAATCGAGGTATGTTCTTCTTTTTAATTTTGCAAACAATTTTTCTCAGTTTTCTTCAGATTGCTCTCTCCCAATTTGTATGGGTGAATTAACAAACCTTGTAGTCTAGATTCAGTTAGCTTGTACTCTAACTCAGCATTCACTCCTCCCCTATATTAATTTCTAAGGTATTGAGTTCCTTTCGGCTTTCAGAGAAGATAAGCCATTGTTATGTCTACAGTGGATTAGTGATAGGCAATTGTTATGTCTACAATGTATTAGAGACTATTCCCTTTCGAGAGAGACTGAAATTGAATTGTTGGAATCAGTGACTAATGCGCGGAGGGCTCCTCTTCTTTTGCTCGCTCTGTAGCGAATGAACCCTTTATTTTTTGAAATTTTCCTTTAAAATGACCCAATTGAAGAACTCATCTTGTTATTAACATACTCCTCCTCGGCGTGTTTTACAACTAAAGCTAAACAATTGTGATATCAAGTTGCTTTATATTGTGTTGTTAATGATGAGAAATGTTGGTTTTCTTTCAAAACTCTTTTATATACAACTCTGTATAATATAACATGCAACAAGTTTTATTAAATTTATTGTCAACATCATTTTCATTCTTATATATACTCCTTGTAAAAAATTGTTGTATATATCCTAATGAAAATGTAAACTGTAAACTAGAAACAATCTAAGATGTTACATCTTCCCTCTATTTAATAAGAGTTTGAGCAGACTTTGTACTTTAGAGAATTACATTGAGAAAAATCATTTTATTTAGGAAAATTCTTCCATCTAGGCATAATATCCGCTTATAACTATAGCATAACGGTTGTTGTCAAGGAACCCATCAAGCCAGTCGTCAATGTGGAACATACTCAACTTTTCATCAACGCACAGTTTGTTGATGTTGCATCAGGTAAGTTTGTTAATCCAAGTCAATCACCTTAATGGAATTCAATTCTCTTTTTCATATTTGTATTTGAACCTTTATTGCACAATGGAACTAATTCTTTGAGCTTTTAGGAAACGATTTTCTGACCCTCGACTTTAAGACAAGGGAGTTAATTGAACATGACCGTAGCCTAGAGTGTGTGTTAGTGAAGTCTTATGCTATGTTAATGGTGTGCAGGCAAGATTAGACCTAATCCTCCATGATTTATAATTGTAGGAAAGGTCAAAGGTATTATTTCGATTTACTGATCTGATGGAGAAACATATTGACAATGCTCGAGACTCAGAACACATGAAAGCCATATGAACATGCTTCTAAGATTAAAGTCCCAAATCGTTGTTCATCCCCGTTGTTATGTTGGTAAGTGAGAAATCTAACTGGAAAGAAAATATATAATCAATTATTTCTTGTCCCTCAAAATATTATGGTCTCTTATCAGCTCTGCAGGCTAAGCAGATAAATTCATGGCATGACTAGTCCTGTTAATCGACATATCATGTTTAAATATTGAGTTAATACATAAAAATGACCTTAAACTTGACACCAAATTATAACTTTGACCTTAAACTTTGACAGTGCACAAATATGACCTTTAACTATTCAAAACTGCACAAATATTACCTCCAATCCTACGTGGCAAAACGCGTGTTCAACACGCAAAACTGGGCGCGTCCAGCTTAAAATCTAAGGGCATAATACATAAATATGATCTTAAATTTTGATAGTGCACAAATATGACCTTTAACTATTCAAAATTGCACAAATATGACCTTTAAATAACTCTTCACTATTATTTTTTCATTATTTTTGGCTCAAAGATGAAAATGGCATCTGATTTCTTTTGTCATTACGGAAAAAAAGCAATATTGAAGATTTATTAATTAGGCGGGTCAGCCTCATATGAAAAAATCGAGCGGGTATGTATATATATTATAAAGCAGAGAACGAATTTAAGTTATATAATATATCTAAATATTATTTATTTAAATATTAAATTAAAGATGAAACTATACTAATAATAAAAAAATTATAGTTTTAATAAAACGTTATTAAATTAATGTTATTAAGGATAGTAGTAGTAGGATATTAAATTAACTTTATCAAATTAACGTAATTAAAATGTTATTAAATTAACGAGGGACGGACCTACGTTGTTGCCATGGGGTTCACCCGAACCCCCTCGGTAAAAAAATTACATTGTATATATATAAGATAGAAAATGTATATTTATGTACGTATATTAATGTTGAACCACATGAAACAAGACACTTAGATAGCCCAGTGGTGTTATTTTCTCTTCTTGGGCGCTTCCTTCAGCCTACTGTGCGGGTTCGATCTCTGCTAGTGGCTGTTTTTTTTTAGTTAAAAAAAAATTAGGTGTTGTTGCTATAGAAATAAATAAAATAATAATAATTTTTTAAAATTAAAAAAATATTAGGTGCTGCTACTATAGAAATAAATAAAAAAATTATAATAATAATAATTAAAAAAATAAAACGACGTCGTTTTAACACAAAAAGCAAAACTTTAACAGTGCACAAATATGACCTTTAACTATTCAAAACTGTACAAATATGACCTCTCTCCAAGTCAGCCCTTTTAACGACGTGGCACTGTGTGATTGGGTTACCTTTCCACGTAGGCGCGAGTGAGACTCACACATGGGGTTGTAAAATCGGAGGTCATATTTGTTCAGGTTTTGAATAGTTAAAGGTCCTATTTGTGTACTATCAAAGCTTAAGGTCAATATTATAATTTGATGTCAAGTTTAGGGTCATTTTTATGTATTAATTCTTAAATATTTCATGAACTGATTGGGGTTGCTTGTCAAATTATTCCTTGGAATATTCCTCTCCTCGTGTTTTATTGAAAGATTATTCCTGCTTTTATCTTCTGACAACAACATCATGCTAAAGACAACTGACCAAACCCCATTTTCAGCACACTATGTACACTATGTACCATATTTATTGGAGGAGCTAGCATCCAATTTCCTCTTTTATTGTTCAAGAGAGTCATTTTGCACATCAAGTCCACGAAGTTTCATCTTTTTGGCATCATGTATGAGTGAAAAAATACATTTTTCTTTTCAAATTTATGAAGTTTTTCGTTACAAAATCTTACACGACAAGAACAACTAATCCAGTGTAATTTTATAAGTGAGGTCTAGAAAATGTGATGTGTACACAGATTTTCCGTACCTTGTGAAGGTAAAGGGATGCCACAACTTATTTTCTTTTTTAACACAATTTTTGTTGTTAATATTTGTTGTGTGTTGTCTATTCAGATATTGGACAACACTTTCTACTGAAAAGTGTTATAAAGTTAGAATGTTAAAACATTGATTAGTTGAATAAAAAAATCAACCTTTCCTAAAATTTCGTTTGTATCCTACTATATGTTGAGGTCGATCAGTCCTATGCTAAAGTAGTTGAACGGAAATCTTTTTTTTATACTTTGATAAACGATCTTTCTGGTTTGGAATTTTCCTTCTAAAATCTAGAAAATTAAGTTTGAGGATTTCAGTTTGAACTACTCCAATTGATGGATAAGAAAAATAAATTCTGCACAAACTACATGACGAAAAACCTGAGAACTTCAAGATTTGAAGATTTTAGGTCTAACTAAGTCGAGAAAATTGAAGGAAAGGTGTTTTTAAGTCTTGAATGAAGAATTGGTGACATTGACCAACAGATAGGGTCAAACCTCATTAGAAAACTTGATTAAGTTAACTGTGGACTTGATTAATATTTTCAAAACTTTCTAATCTTTTAAAAATACAAATCAACCCAACCCACACCCTTCTTCAATCCAAATCAACCACTCTCTCTTCTCTCTCGACAGCTTCTCTCAACTCTCTCCCAACCAACAGTTCTGCAAAATTTCTCCCTTCAACCCCCGACGACTTCTACCTCCGGTAATAAATAGTTGGGGTTCGAGTTCCCTTCTTTTCTCCCTTCAACCCCCGGCGAAATCTACCTCCGGGGACAAATAGTTGGGCTCGAGTTTCCCTCTTCAATTCAAATCAACCCGTCTCTCATCCCTCTCTCGACAGTTTCTCTCAACTCTCACTCAACCAACTGTTCTGTAAATTTCTCATTTCAATCCTCGGCGACTTCAACATCCGACTACAAATAGTTGAGCTTCGAGTTCATTTTCGACTTCAACTTTCAATCGACGTGACAGTCTTGTTCTCCTGCCACAATAGCTTCAAATTCTTCATCATTTCTTTTCTTCTTTCACAAGTAAAAATTTATGGCCTTTTTAGTTTTGAAGAAAATGAGGAACTTGAGTCAACTTCTCTTATAGTATTGGTTAACAATTTCAATATTTGTTGCATTAATTTGAAATGCGGTCTGAATAAAATCCTAATTTTTGATATTTCTTCTCTTCTTTTTTCGAAGTGAATTATGATATTTTGTTGTTTGTTGCATTTTTTTGAAGTTTGATTTTTATTGTTTGTGTTTATAAAAATAAAACGATAATTTGGGTTGATTTGTTCTTTTCTTGTTCTTGGTAACAATGGTGAAATTGTTGTTTTTTTGTTGAACAAAATCGTGCTACTATTTTTTGTTTCCTCCGACAGATTGCCCATCTGGTGCAACATATTAACTATCTGATGTAACAGATTCATCATATGATGCAACAGATTAACCATCTGATGCACCAAAGGAACCATCAGATTACAATTCTGATGCAACAGATTAACTATCTGATGTTACAACTTTACCATATGTTGCAACAGATTAAGCATCGAATAAAAAATATGATGCAACTAATTAACTATCTGTTGCAATGGAAGAACCATCAGATTAATGACCTGATGCAATAGATGAACCTCCTGTTGGATAAAATCCTATCAACTTTTCCTACAGGAAATGTCCAAGACTTGATTTTTCCAACTGATCATTCATCTACCGCGATAGACGACCCTATGTTGGAAGAAATCTTAACAATATTGACCGTTGATAACTGTTCCAACAGATCACTCATGTGTTGCAACAGATGTGTGACCTGTTGCACAGACTATTCATCTTTTTCAACAGATGAGTGATATTTTTTGTATTATCGCAACAGATTACTCAGCCGTTGCTACAGGTTAGTTAACTGCTCTGATAGATCACTCATATATTGCAACAGATGTGTGATCTGTTGCACAAACCATTCATCTTTCTCAACAGATGAGTGATATATTTTGTATTATCACAACAGATTACTTAGCCGCTGCTACGGATTATTTAACTGTTGCAACAGATTACTCATATGTTGCAACAGATGATGTCACAACAGTTGTGTGATCTGTTGCACAGACCATTCATCTGTCTTAAAAGATGAGTGATATGTTTTGTATTGTTGCAATAGATTACTCATCCGCTGCAACAGTTTGGTTATATGCTGCAACAGATATACTACATGGTGCAACAGATCGGTGATCTATTGCAACTGTTATTTTACTGTTTTGCTTGTTTGATTTACTGTTATCCTTTTTTAACGATGCATTAATCAATAATAATATATTATTTTATGTTCCTATTAATTTTAGATAATATGGTTCCCAAAAGAACAGAAACCGAATCAAGTCCAAGTAAAGGAACAAGTGAAGCAGCTAGGCTACATCCACCACTCTATGAGCTTGATTTACAAGTGTTATCTTAATCAAAAGCAGAATATGATGAACACGGGGAAGAGGAATATTTCAAAACAGATGATGCAGATGCTAATAACCCTTCCACCGAAGATTTGGTCAAAGCCTTCAGCATTGATCGTTATCCTAAGAGAATGAAGTGTGATGGTGTCGCAGATTTAACGGGTGATTTCTTGGTTAAGTCAGCCATGGGAAAATCTTTCGACGCCTTTAGAAAAATACGTCGAGAAAAAAAATTGGATGCTTATTTCAGGGACAGCTGCTTTGGTAAATATCTTGATTTGTCGGAGGACAACAATACTCATTTCCAAATGAAAATGATATATGAACTTCTCAAGCATAGGTTTATATATGAGACAAAGATAAGATGTATGAGCTATGGATAAATTACTGTGGTGTGCTTATTTATTTTGGTTGGAAGGAGTTTGTCATAGTTACTGGATTAAAATGTTATCCTCCTTCTCAAGTTATACCTATTCTAACCCAAAAAAAGCACCCCGCACATCCAAAAAAGACAAAGGCAAGTCGTGTGATCGTGATGACCTTTATCCATTGTTGGTCCAAGCTTCAAAAATAAAAATTTGATAGAATCGTTGAAAGGTAAAGGACTTTCAAAGAAGCACAAGCAGTCATTGTGCTTGGTTTGGTTTGTACATAATATTCTTTGGGCGAGAGACGTTAACAACAACATAAGCCTCGGTTTAATAAAACTCTCCGAGGATCTTGAGGCGTTTAACAACTATCTTTGGGGGTATGAAAGCTTCAAAATGACTGTCAAATATTTGTTGACTCCTTAGCGCCAAAGACAGTTAACTTATATGGCTTCACATGGGCTTTCATGGTAAATGTTTCTTTCTTCTATTATGATATCATTCATTTTTTTCACTCAATAATGATTTTGATTTATTAGCGTTATTTTATAGGCTTGGGCGTTTGAAGCCATTCCTTATTTGAGACAACAAGTGAACTACCAAGAAGGAGTTTTCCGTCCAAGAATCTTGAGATGGTTGTCGGCCAAAACTGATAAAAATGCAAAAAAAATTTATCTTTTCAACCCCCCGAAGGATGCAGTAAGTATAATTATAATTAATTTTTTCTTTTAATTAATGATTTTTTTAATGATTTAACAATCATTCTAATATATGTAATGATTTATGTTAAATTGTGCATCCGTCGCTAGTTCCGACCAATCGAGAGTTGAAGATGTCATTTTTTCTTACTTTACGGTCTGTGCAAACTTTATCAGGCCCTAAGGTTATCGACAGAATAAAAATGAAATTGTTTAGAGCAACAACCATTGCAAGAAAAATAATTTTGGAGGGTGGGCTTGTTGTTGTTGATAGTCTTAGTGGTGGTGGAGTTGTTGGTGGTGGTAGTGGTGCTGCTGTTGGTGCTAATGTTGCTCCTCTTACAGTATTTAAAGCAAACCATTATGAGTATGATCACACTGGTTATATAGATTTTGCCTCTCCCAGCGAATGTTCTGCATGCAAATGTCAAGACTGCAGGGCGAAACATGATGTAGTGATTAATGCTATTAATGCATTAACTGCTTCTGTAAAGGAATCGACATCTAAGAGGGGTCTTATTCCATCAAAGAGGATTTTATTTCCATCCGCTCCATTAGAGATTAGGGCTAAGAGGGGAAGGAGAGTGATTTCCAGGGCATTATCAAGCATCCAAAAAAGCAAAATTGCAACTCCTCTGTCTGTGTGTTTCACTGAGCAGCGTATAATATCCAAAGGAGAGCAACACAAGCTGAAGAAGGTAAATATATTATGTCTTCCAACTGATAAAACAAACAGACACATATCTGTTTCAACAGATGACACATCTGCTGAAAATTATCAAATAGATATATACATCTGTTGCAACAGTTGACTAACCTGTTGCACCAGATAAACATATGTCTCATCTGTTTTAGAAAATCAAACAGCTCTTCATACCGCTTTTATTTGTACCAACAAACGACCTATCTACTGCTACAGATGGTTCATCCATTGGAAATTATCATACAAGGTCTTCCTCATGTAGAAATTTGTCTCAACAGTTGATTCATTGTTGCAACAGAAATATAATCTGTTTGGGACAATTTAAAATAGGAGAAAGACCTGTTTGATTTGCCAGAAGAGATGAGTTATCATTTTTTGTTTTGTTGTATCTCCGTGATTAGCATTAACCAATTCTAGCTTTCCAGGTGGATGTAAAAGAAGCTACTGCTCAACAGCATTGACAATATGCTACTCTTTTTATGAAAATACGGAGAACAGAAAGCACAAAAATCATACGTAAGCGACAATAAAGATCCACGACGAGCAAAGCCGAATTCCATAGCACCAGATGAAGAACAACTTTTTCATACTGAGTAGATCTTTATAGATTGAGCCTGTCAAGGAAATCCTTGGCAGTATAATTAAATTGTTGTTGATGTATTTGTTGAGATCTGTACCCATAACAATTTTTATTACATTTCATTTATTCGTTGACTTATTTCAGCTAATTTATGAAGGCTTCGATTTATTTTATTTTATCTATGAATTTCATTTATTCCTTAGATTTGAACTTATTAATTGAAAAGGAATACTAGATTCAAATATTCAACAGATAATGTATCTGTTACAACAGAAGACACATCTATTAGAAAAATAGAATAGATTTAGACATATGTTGCAACAGGTAGGTGGTCTGTTGGAATTTATCAAACAGGTCTTTCCACTGTTGCAACAGATGGACTTAGATAAAAACATCGAGATAATGCAATAGATGACCAACCTATTGCAACAGATAAACTATATGTCAGAATAGGTAAATAAACTGTTACAACGGATGGAGAATCTGTTGCATTATAAAAATTCAACTTTCGTTGGACATAAAAATTTTCACTACGTGTAAAAAGGTTAAAGTGAATTGAATTGAAATAAAAAATACGCAACCCATCGACGGTGTTCAGTTCAAACACCTAAAATAAAATAGGCATCAAGTAGACAGTGTTCATTTTAAACACGTAAAATAAAATAGGCATCAAATATGTTAGTCTAACACATTTCGCTGACTTGCCGTCACTTGGCCCCCATCATTCCCCCCCTCCCCAATTGTCTTATATATTCGTCTTCCTCATAAAATTTAACCCTAAATTCCCAAATCTTCTTCTTTATCGTCATCTTTTTTTATCTATCCAAATTCTTCAAATTATTTCTTTCATATTTTTCAACTAAGCTTGACAATGTCGAGCGCATCTTCCACTGTTTTTTGGGATAAAAATTTTCGATATTGTAAGTGCGGTCATGAAGCTCTGTTAAAAACTTCTTGGACTCAACAAAATCCGGATCGTAGTTTTTCATTTGTAAGATTTCAAAGGTAATATTTTTTTTATTTAATTAGTTGATTAATTATTGACTTGTAATTGTTTTGTAATTTATGTTCTCTTTTTTATAGAAATTGGGTGGATGCGATTACTTTGATTGGTATAATGAATGACACCCTTCACAAGCAAATCGTGTAATCTGGGGTTTGTTGAACAAAGTTAAGGCTTCTGAAAAGAAATAAAATCGAGCAAGAAGATACAACATTGTTGTCGTTATTGCTACTGGTTTGGTGTTGTTGGGCACATGAATATTCAAGCCTAATTGCTGAAATTTTTATAGTAGTGTGTATATTTGCTGCTGATTTGGTGTTGTCGAGCACATGAATATTCAAGCGTAACTGTTGGAAAATATCAAAAAGATTTAGACATATGTTGTAAAATTTAGGTCATCTGTTGAAAATTATCAAACAGGTCTTCCCACTATTGCAACAGATTAGACTTAGATTATTAAACTATTCATAGAAATAACATCGACGTAATGCAACAGATAACCAACCTATTGCAACAGATAAACTATCTGCCAGAACAGATTAAATATATTTTACAACAGATTGACAATCTAATCTATTGCATTATAAAAAACTCAACTTTCATCAGAAAAAAAATTATTGCCACTATATGTACATGTAATAAAGTGAAGGGTGACTTGAAATTAAAAATTTCTATTTCACATGCTCTTCTATATACACAGGCTTCAAGCGTACAGTTAGTACCCCATAAGCCCAGACCTCTTGCAGGTTTTTCATAGCGTTATCGCACAGAAAAGTCATTGGCTCGGCCATTTCTGTGCCGGTCAGCAAACATTCGATGTGTGCAAGAGTGTGCGAGTCGCTCGCATTAGCGGCATCATCTTTTGGAAGAATCATTCCCTTGTTTCGACCTTCAAAATACCATGATTTCTTCATCAACACTTTCTTTGGCAAATGATTCATAAGTTTACTCTCTCTCAACAAGATGGGCAACAGCACCATCAGTGGCTCCACGAGGAGAAAAAGATCGAAATCATCGACGAAAGGTACATTGGAGTCATAAACATTGATTTTTCCCTCGAGTAGTATCTCAACAGCCCGATAATGTATGTCGTTCACACTAGTGACTGCAAGAATCCTTTTTACCTCGGTCCAGCTCTTGCCGTGTGGATTTGATCTGTCCCCTCTAACATATTTTATCATTTCTTCTTCATCCAAGACCAACGTAGGAACTAGGAAATCAAGTCCCACGCCAAGGGCTAACGCCTCCCCATTGAGTTAATCGTACCTATCCTTGAGCTTCTTACAGAAGTCGAGGTCCATTATCCTATCGACAGCGTCATAAGCTTCCCGATACGTTAATTGCCTTTTCCTCATGAGGCAGAGAATTATGTCAACATGTTGTGAGATAAGAAGTCAATTTTTAAATAGGTTAGTAATAGTAAAGATTCAGCGGATGGTCCATCTATTGCATAGGGTCCATCCAACGCAACTTATGCAACAGATGGATAATAAGTTGCAACAGAACCACTACCAGTTGCATCAGTATACCCAGTTGTTGCAACAGATGTGAAATCTGTTGCATAGCTTCTTCTTTATGGGGTAAATTAGAAGGGCTAGGTTAGGAAAAGTAAACTTGTCTTGTCCTCGTACGGCATACGCAAATCAGTCATAGTCTGGAATTCTTGGGCGGAAAAGTGAGGCCTAGGGTAATCTGGTGCGCCTAGCTTGGCATTCTTGGCCTGTCGCAGATCCCTCTTCTCTTCGGCGTCAAGTTCCACGTATTTGTCCACCTTCTTGACTAGCCCCTGAACTTCAACAGCTTTTGGAGAGGGAGGAATTGCAATTTCTTTTTATTTTTGACCGAAGAGTACGTCTCGAATTGCTCTTTTCTCTCTCTTAACCAACACTGTAGGAGTGCGCTGCTCCCTCACCTTCTTGAATGGTATGACACACCTCTTGGATTTGAATTCCTCGGTAGCTTTAGAGATAGCCTCTACTTTTACAAAGAGTTTATCCTGTCTGTCCTTGCACTCTTCGCATTCGCAACGAGAACACGAAGGTGAAGAGGGGTGAGAGGGACCTGTGTAAGGGCGAAAAGGGGTGTTTTCAAACATATTTATTCTCTTTTGAACATCAATATGCTCATAATCACGAGTGGTAGCAGCATTAGCATGCCTGCCACCAACACCAACAACTCCACCAAAAAAAGCACCCGGATCTGCCTTAGTAAAAGGTTGGTCATGAAGAGCCTCAACATTAGGCTGACCTTGTCATGAAGAGCCTCAACATTAGGCTAGCCTTGCCTAACTGCTCTTCTTATTGCTGTTACTCCAGCCAATTCTTTCTTTATTAACTCCACCATTGGGTCTGATATAGTATCAACGTGACCTAGAGTAATATAAGAAGTCATCACCGACTCCTCCTTAGTAGGCACGATCCATGGATGCATAACCTATAAAAAAGACAGATGCATTTAAATCATATAATATAATAATTTTCACAGTTGGGCTAAATTTTTTTTTTTAAAAAAAAACTCATCTGTTGCATCGTTTGCAGTATATGGTTAAAATCCGTTTGAGTCTGGTTCAGAGAAACAAAGCAATACATGAATAATCTGATGCAAAATATCAATCATCTGTTGCAACAGTTGCACAAGATGGGTAATTTGTTATATAACAGATGATCTGTACATCGCAACAGAAAAATAATATGTTATAAGATTACACATTTGTTGCATAGATTACACATCTGTTGCATAATTTGCAGTAGATGGTTAATCTTTTAGGAGTCGGGTTCAGAGAACCAAAGCAACAGATGGGTAATCTGATACAAGATATACCCTATCGCAACAGATGTCCCATCTGGTGCATCAGATATAACATCTGTTGCACCAGATATAACTTCTGTTCAATATCTTTCTTATTTTTTAGTAGAATTATTTTACTTGAAGAAGACGTACTGCATCATCCAGAAGGTTAAAGAGATCCTTAATATTGGTGTTGCTCTTTGCAGGAACCACCTAAATATCCTTGGATGAGAAACCTCATCCGGGTAATCCATTAACTGCTTTCGAAGGGGAGGAATGACTTCAAATGTCCAAGCCTAAAAAATGTAAACAGGAAGCAAGCCAAAAAAAAAGTCATAATAACTATATTCAATATAAATTAATGGATGAGTAAAATTAAGCACAATTGCTCCCTGTACTGCTCTTGTATGTTTTATCCTCGAGATCTGTCAACAAATCCGATGCTTTGAAGCCAAGTCGAGCAATGTCAAACAACCCATCTATTTTTTCCTTGCATTTTCTTGCCTTGGATCTTTTGCGAGGTTGTGGTTTTTCTGGACGATGGCATCTCAAGCTCGTCACTATGGCAAACTCTTGCAAGCCAAAACAAACGGGCATGCCACAATAGTTGATCCAGATTTCATCCATCTTCTTTTTGCCCCCTCCTCCGGATCTTGATCATCCCCCGCGTACTTGATCCTGCATTTAAGAAGACCATATACCATCGTCATAGAGAAACGAATACGGGTAGAGGGATCCTCAGGCAGCTCAAGAAAGCGTCCAAAGCAACTCTTCTTAAAAAGTCCGCCTATATTTTTGTGCTTCATAATTTTCATAAAATGTTCAAAAATTTTCCCCATCTGACATTTAAGTACAATTTGACCAGTTAGTTGTTTTCCTTCTGGGTCATTTATCGGCATCACAACTTGAAACCTGTCAATACTAAAAGTTTTGACAGGATCATGGTGGGATGTCGATATTAATTCACGCCCCATCGGTGATCCATTATCATCATGTTGATGATCATCCTCTTTCTCTTTCTCACTCTCTAATTTCTCCTCTTTCTTACTTTCATTTTCTTCATCACCATCTACTGACCCTCGTCCACCTCCCTCAACGTTGTTTTCACATCTCTCCCCAGCTTCACTTTTTCCTGATTGAGATTGTTCAGGAAGCTCCTCCGAATCCCTCTGTACTGTAGCCTTTTTTTTATTGGTCAGACGTTGATCCACTTTCACTTTCTTTTCTTTTGGGAGACATGTTTTACCTACAGACAAAGAAAAATAAAAATTACATTACAATTAATGTATGCATAGATTTTAAAAAATACATTACAAACACCACGAATACCGACACACCAACAGCCACCACCACAAACACCCACAACCAATGCCAACAAACAAATAAACACCACGAATACCGACACCACCGACAGCCACCATAAACACCATCAACCAATGCCACCACGACGACCACAAACACCACTACCACCACCACCACCAACACCACAAACACCATTCAACAATACTACGACAGTCAACAGAACACTGCAACGGAAATTAGGAACTTCTTGAGTTTTTCCTATAATTTTATCATCAAAACCCAAAATTGTAAACTCATTCTCGAAGATAATACAACTAAAAGTTTTATTTTTCATCATTAACTTAAAAGTCCTTATTTTTTAGAAAAAAAAAATAACAAATATAGAGCTCTTCTCGAACTCTGTTGCCTACGAAGACAAAGAAAACGACTGATACAAGCAAGAATGAAGTCAAATATAACACCTATGTGGTCGGAAATGAGAAGAAAAGTGATCTATTATGGAGGGTTGAGCAAATTTGTTGAGTAGTTGTTGTCTGTACTGTATTGCTGAGTAAGAATGAGAGAGAGACCTCGAGATTTGAAATGATGAAACGTTTTGTATGGGTTGATTTGTATTTTGGAAAAGAATGACAAGTAGTTTTGAAAATGTTAATTTGGTCTGAATGATCTTAATTATTTTTAAAATCATAAACTATATGCGTAATTTTTAACCCTCTTATCATGCAATTGTCAAGAGGGTAATTCAATTGAAATTGTATAAAAATAATTGAAGTTGTACTTGACCGACTACTCTAGTTGACCCTATGAAAACTCATCTCTGGTCCTAGATTAATCACTTTAGGTACTATTAGTCTAACATATGATCTCAATTGAAATTGTAAAAACCAAATGTTCAACATGTTGCGTCAGATTTCTCATCTATTGTAAATTATCAATCAGATTAGGTAACAACATATTACGAATCTGTTGTAAATTATCAAACAGATTAAGTCATTTGTTGCGACAGATTACCCATCTGTTGTAAATTATCAAATGGATTGTCATATGTCGCAACAGATTACTCATATGTTGCAAATTATCAAATAGGCGTTGTCATCTGTTGTGGCTGACCCTAAGAGAACTCACCCCTAGTCCTAGATTAATCGATAGTTTATCCTATAAGAACTCACCCCTAGTCCTAGATTATTCAATTAAGGTATTAGTACCCTAGTCCTAGATTAATCAATTAAGGTATTAGTCTAACATATGAGGTAGTAGGAATCGGTTCGACTCAGAGTGATTGATCGACGACTCTAGTCGGGAGGAACGCAACACCGTCTCATCATGCAATTGCCAAAAGACTCAATTGAAGTTATAGTTGACCCTATGAGAACTCACCCCTAGTCCTAGATTATTCAATTAAGGTATCAGTACCCTAGTCCTAGATTAATCAATTAAGGTATTAGTCTAATATATGAGGTAGTAAAAATCGATTCGGCTCAGAGTGATCGATCGACGACTCTGGTCGGGAGGAACGCAGTACCGTCTCATCATGCAATTGCCAAAAGACTGAATTGAAGTTGTAGTTGACCCTATGAAAACTCACATTCAATTAAGATATTAGTCTAACATATGAACTCAATTGAATTATATATAAACAAATGTTCAACCTATTGCAACAGATGTCTTTTCTGTTGGATCAAATCAAACAGATTATGTAATCTGTTGCAACATATTACGCATTTATTGTAAACTATCAAACAGATTACGTCATTTGTTGCGACATATCACGAATCTGTTGTAAACTATCAAACAGTTTAAGTATCTGTTGCGACAGATTACCCATCTGTTGTAAATTATCAAATGGATTAAGTCAATGTCGCAATAAATTACCCATCTGTTGTAAATTATCAAATAGGCATTGTCATCTATTGTAGTTGGCATTATGAGAACTCACCCCTAGTCCTAGATTAATCAATTAAGGTATTAGTTGAACATATGAGGTAGTAAGAATCGGTTCGGCTCAGAGTAATCGATCGACGATTCTTGTCGGGAGGAACGCAGTCCCGTCTCATCATACAATTGCCAAAAGACTCAATTGAAGTTGTAGCTGACCCTATGAGAACTCACCCCTAGTCTCAGATTATTCAATTAATGTATTAGTTGAACATACAAGGTAGTAAGAATCATTTCGTCTCAGAGTGATCGATCGATAACTCTTGTCAGGAGGAATGCAGTACCGTCTCATCATGCAATTGCCAAAAGACTCAATTGAAGTTGTAGTTGACCATTTGAGCTTATTCATCCATCCCAAATTCCACCTGGATCAATGTAGGTACTATTATTAATCTTAACATTAAGTTAATGAGAACTCATTTCAACTTAGAGTGATCGATCGACGACTCGGGTCAGGATAAACGCAATACTAACACCATGCAAATGCAACGACTCAATTGAATTTGTAGTTGACCCTGTGAGCTCATTCATTCATCCATCGTTCCACCTAGATCGATGTAGGTACTATTATTAATCTTAACATTAATGAGAAGCTCATTCTTTCATTCCTAGTTTCACCTAAATCAATTGCAATGAAATCTGTTGCAACAAACGACTGAGCTGTTAGAGAATTTCAAACAGATAACAATATCTGTTGCAACAGATGACCTATCAAATTTAATTATCAAATAGACATTTGCATCTGTTATGACGGATGACTGAGCTGTTGAAAATTTTTAAACAGATATTGATACCTGTTGTAACAGATGACATTTTTGATTTAGTTATCAAATGGACATTTCCATCTGTTGTCATAGATAACTGAGTTGTTGGAATTTTTCAAACAGATATTTAAATCTGTTGCAACAAACGACATATCAGTTTAAAAATATTTTTTTTCTTTTAGTTTTAAAACAAGCTACTGTCCGAATAGATAAAGTAGTAGTACTATTAAAGGCGGTAAAAATGTTTCTTGGATAACTCAAAAATCTCATTGAGTACTCTTGTCCTGTCTTTTCCATGTCACCCATTTTCTTCCTCGTGCCCCTCAAATTATTAGTGAATATTAATTAATGAATATTGAAACCCCTAATATTTCTTTCGTTTCATATTGACTTGGCACATCCATTAAGAAAATATTAATCAGGGGTTTATTTTACTACCAAATTAGCCTTATTAATTATGTTTTGAAAATATAAATTTGAATAAATACACTTTGTTTAGTCATTTAATATTAAGGATAGTACATCTAGAAATTAGAATTATCTCATCTTTCCTCTTCTCTCCTTCAGCCCTAAATTTATTTTATTCGTCTCTTATCTTTTTTCTTTTTATCCTCTTTAGGGTTATCACAACTTTTTTTTCTCTCATCTTTCTCATAAATTTTCGTTCGAATCTAAACTGATCCATATCCATATCTTAGATTCCTCGACTAAAATTGTTGTTTTGACCCCCTTTTGACATTAAGATATGATATGATTCACTGTTGCTCTTTCATTCTCGTCTTCTTCTTGCAAGTTATTTACATTTTTTTAATTTAATTACCATTGTTCAATATCATATTTATTTAAAAATTTGAAGGAACTTTTAATTGTTGAATAAACGAACCGAGAATTTTTATTACAAGATGCGAAAAAAAGTTATCTGTTAGGAGAAGTTTAAAAGTCTTATTGGCAGTATCATTTTTTAATGTATTTTGTTTGTTTCTTTGTTGTTGATGTTGTTATTGATGTTGTTGGTGGGGTTGGCGTTGTTGTAACTTGTGGTATGGTGTTGTTGACAGTGGCGGATCCAGGTTTTTTAGACGGTGGGTGTTTCTTAGCTTAAAAATAATAGAGTCCGAACAATCAACACAAGGAATAAGAGAGAAAAAATAAAAGAAAGTTTAAAGTGAATAAGGAGAGAAGAGTTGGTAAACAAATTAAAAAAATATGTGCTGAGTGGGAATCGAACTCAAGTCCAAAAGAAATAAATAGCTTTAAGCACCCATAAACAACAACTAGGCTAACCAAACAACTCTTACTATGGGTGCTCACTGATTAGATTATATACGTTTTTTCTTAATTTTCATATACATATATAAAGTTCGATACGAGTTCAGTCTGTGCTCGCGCACCCGGAGGACTCCATGTGGGTCCGTCCCTGGTTGTTGATGGTGTTGGAACATAGGATGCATGCTTCTTTGTTATTGATGATGATGTTAGAACAAATGTTGTTCTTTTCTTTGTTGCTTGTAGTTTATGCTGTTGTTGATGTTGCAACAGACGGAGCAACTGTTGGAACAAATCAAACCACCAGTAAGGCTGCTATGTATTCCAACAGACTTCATATCTGTTGTATCAGACTCCACATCTGACGCAACAGACTCCACATCTGACACAACAGACTCCTCATCTGATGTAACTGAAGGATAATTTTCTTTTTATGACATAAATTTTTTCCTTCTTCTTTGTAGATATAAAAGGAACTGAAAGTTAATCAACTTTTGTCTGACCATCACAAGAGGCTGCAGTAAAGATAGGTTCAGAGGAATAAGCTGCATGCAGATGAAACCACTTCATATGTGGGAGGTATGTATTACTGATAATGTTATCATGGAAAGACACATAGAGTACAGTGATTTTGTGAATGTTGTTTTTACCGATTAGTCATAGATCATTCAAACAAGATATTTGCAATTTTACAGTTAAGTTTGGTAGGTCCGAACTGATAAGGCTGAGGGACCATGAATATGGTTCTGATACTTTGTTAAGATTTAATGTCAGATGTTGCTCATGTTTATTTGTCATGCTTTCTACAGACTTTCGTTGTGGCAAGCATTTCTGGCAATGGTGTAGACTTTTGCATGACGGATATGTTGTCCTCTATATGGTAGAAGAATGATCAATCTTATCCCTCATTGCTTATCTTGTGCATGCAAATGTGAAGCATGATGGTGTGATTAATACTGTTAATGCATTAACTGCTAATGTAAAGAAATTGATATCTAACAGTAGCGTCATTCGATCATAGAGGATTTCAGTTTCATTCACTCCATTAGAGATTAAGGCTAAAAGGAGAAAGAAAGCAATTTCCAAAGCATTATCAAGTATCCAAAAAAAAAAGAAAAAGTTCGAATCTGATAAAGGTGAGAAGGTAAAAAAGGGTGGGGAATAGAAAGGAAAAACTGAATGCTAGATTTAGTTCATCTTGTCTCGTTATGTAGAGATACTCCATCTAATTTTGAGTGTTTTTTCTTTTCAGGATGGTGAGGAAGGCAGAATCTCCCTATCATTAGCTAACACCGGAAACAAGACATCTGATGTTATTGAACCACCAAACTGCCTTGTAAAGTTTGATAATCCAGAAGATGTCTTTGCTCGAGTTAGTCAACAAATTAAACGATCTCAATCACTTGGTTTTTCTACTAATCAATCTTCTCCGCAGAGGACAAGATATCAACAGAACTGCTTGACACAACGAAAGCTGATATTGATAGATTACTGATTATGTCTTCTCAAGACTTGCTTTTACCAAAAAACTGTTCTGCATTGAGTGTTGCACTATCCATATATGCTGCAACACGGGATTTATCAGCTGAGAGAACGCTTGCCTTGGAAAAACTCAAAGAGAACCTTCCATACTTCTCCTTGACCCTACGTAGAGCTAAGAAGGACCAAGAGGAGTATTATAAGAAAGCTGCCGAGAAAGAGAGTGGTCCTCGTTGACAAACTCATAAAAGATCAAGAGCTCTATACTGAGCTTAACGACCACAATGACAAAATGATTTAATTGGAAGTGGTGGTGACTTGACTTAGTCAAATAAAAAGCCATGACTGTTCATATCCCTTAATTAAATAAAACTGGTGACTTTTCGAATATGCAAATTAAAAAAAAAACGGATCTAAATACAACATTTTATCTTTTTATTGGATTTCGGAAAGAGACAGATTGGTAATCTGTTGATTGGTAATCTGTTGCAAAATATATTTTACCTGTCAGATAACTTACAATACAACATATGGACAATCTGTTGCAACAAATGGATATATCAGTTTGTTTTTCCATCAGCAGTGGCGTCTGTTGCACTTGCTAGTCATCTGTTTGTTCAATTTCATCGAGAGTAATAGATTTTTCTAAACACTTTTTGGCTAAACTCAATTTTTGCTCTTGGATTGCTTCTCTTTTTTTCTTTGCATCCTTCAAGCTGGCCTCCAAATTCAATTTTTGTCATGAATTCAATAGCAAAAATTTAATTTGATTGAATACACTGAGTATGTTGTTATTGTTGTTGGGTAGTATTTAACAAATTTGCTCATTCTTGAAAAAGAAATGTATAGCACATCACTTGTTTGTTTGTACTTCGCGAGATTTCATATTGGTGAATTGTTGATATTTCATACCCTAAATACATCATGCAACAAAAATGAGGTGGCCTAAACGAAGAAACAATCTCCAATAATTCTGTCATACTTTTAAAAGAAAAGAATTACATTTGTAAATCTGCAAGTAGTATCATTTTGTGGTGAATCTGCAATTGCTTCTTTTCAAATAATACCAAAAGGAGAAGCTTCAGCTCCTCTTGGCCTATTTGCACTGTTGCTGGGAATTAATTTCGATATTTACTCTATTTCTTACCTCTTCTTTTAGTTGTGTATAAAAATAATTAAAGTACTATTTTTGCATAGATAATTTTGTTGAAGCACCCTTCAAAACATTGTGGATACTGGTGGCCTGTGAACCTGTTTCACGTGGTTATATTTACAAAAAGAAAAAGAGAAGACCGCAACTTATTCACTCGGTTACATGTGTGAAGAAGATATGAAGGAAAGCAACCACCTGTTTTTGGACTAAGGCTGCTTCAAAGCTTTGGGACGCGTTTTAGACTTTAAATCTTTAGATGAATGAGAGGGAGATATTTAATATCTTTATGAAAAGTTAGAATCCATTGCCACGTGGAATGTTTATAGTGGTGTAAATCTGATAAAATTTATTAGCACACTTCAAAAAATATGAACAGAAGTAAGCAATCTAAAACGAAACTTTTATAGTGACATACATTGTAGTATTTATACTTTTGGATTTTTTACGTATTTATAAAAAGTAGTTAAAAAGAGTATTACTATAGCTTATGTCATTGTTCTTTATTGTATATTAGATAATGTTTGTTCATGATAAACATACTACAAATGAGAAAGATAGTATTTTTTCTTTCAAAACTAGATACATTGGGCCCGTGAACAATATCTAGTTTTATACTAAACGTGTAACTATAAGAACACTACCAAAATGACAAGTCTAACAAACCGTGGTCATTCTATTTAGGGAGTACCATGAGTATAAACTTAAACTCATTCTCCTCAAATAAAAAAAGGAACTTTCAAAAGTTATAAATAATTCATCTAAGAAACAAATGAAGAGTGTCAGGGAAGGAAAATTTACAAGTTTCCGAGATGAAGAGAGGGATAGAAAACGATGGACATCAAAGGATGTTCATCGTGCAAACTTGATGCTTATGTTAGCACTTTCTTCACCTTATACTTGAGCCAAATATAATGATTCGTATTAATCAAGAGAGGACCAACCAAACTAGAGCATTTCATGGGGAGTGAAAGTATCCAAAGACAAAAAGAGAAAGACGGTAACACCATGGAATGTTCCCATTTCATCTCATAATGTCAGCCAAAGCAACGAATAAAATCTGACCATAACATAGCTATATGAAAGGCAAACAACAACCAAATGGCAAGAATAATAGAAAACGAAATTAAAGAAGAAGAAAAAAATGAGGGTGAGGCTTAGAGGTTACAACATAAATGAAAAATACTGCGCTTAAAATGAAAAAGAGGTTACCTTTTTCGGAGCAGCGAACAGAGACGGCGAGTCGAAGAGGTTCTTCACCACGAACTTCTACTTCGGGTGTCGGGACAAAAATGGTGAGAGCGATAGAAGTTCGTCGGAGATCAAAATAAAGAAAGCAAAGAATAATAGAGAAGTTAGTGAATGAAAGAGTACGAAAGAACTCAATATATTCCCCCAAAATTCTCCAAGCCCTCTTTTGTATAGGCAAAATTGCAATTTCAAATTAAGGAGTTTTCTCAAGCCTTCATAGGTTCGGGAGCTCATCATGGCCAGTGCCCCAGCTTAGATCGTAAAAAATTACAATCACAAAGAGATAATTATGTCAGAAAAAGAAAAATTTTCAGGCAACTTGGTACAATTTTCAATTGAAAGTTCCTCAAGTATACGGAACCCTCCCTTCCCCACTACATACCACTGCTTCCACTCAGGCATCTCTACAAATTTGAGCTTATCAAGAAAGTTAAATGACTTTCTAGAGGAAGAACTACCTTTAGCGTTTCCCTTCTATCAACCACATTGTGCACCCAAATTGATAGACTTCTATACAAGCTATTATGTTCAATTCTCGAACCATAAAACCAGTTAGAAAAAATATCTTGAAACTCATGGGTACTCAATTTCTCTATCTCTTTCTGAAATTGTAGATTTTGGCTCTATTTGCTTTAGAAAATCGAAAAGAGAAATGAGTGATATTGATATAGACGGAAATGGAGTAAAGAAAAGAAGAGAGAGGTGGAGACTACCGAATTTATCCATTATTCGGTGGCTTGAGTATTGTTCGGCGTCATTGGTTGATGTATTGTTCGATTATTAGTGGTTTAGTGTTGTTACTTGAAACACATAAGCTTTGAACCATGAGAAGAACTTCTTCATTTGGTGTCTCTGAGTTGGGTACGACTAGGGGCATGAGTCGTACCCCTTGGATACGAGTTGTATCCTCCTTCCCATCTCCTCTCGTATCCTAGGCAGTGTGGTGAGGTTTATTCACCGTCCTAGGTACAAGTGACCCCCTCCTCAATCGTAACAAAGGGTATGAGTCATATAGAGTTTGGATTTGAACTTCGAGTGGACTCTTTTTGGTACGGTTGAAGCATACGAGTTAGAGGATGAGTCGTACCCTTTGGATATTACTCAAAGGTGTGTGATCATACCCTAAATAGTGTAGGTGACATAGGAAAGGCCTAGGGTACGAGTCAGGGTACCACTTGCACCTTAGGGTACGATTGACTCAAGTGAGTTGTACCCACCTGGACGGCCAAATTTCAGCTTTTAGTTTAGGAAAAGCTTTTTTTTTCTGTTTTTTTTTGTTTCGCTATATTTTAGAAAAAACTTTCTCCTTTTTTTCTAATTTGCTATCACTTTTCTTAACAAAAAAATTATTATTGTACAATATCGATACACGTTTATACACCATAAAACATCTTCCTTTTTACAAAAAAAAAAAAATATTTATGTTGTTTTATTATTTATTGTTTATATTTTTATTTATTAAGGTGAAACACATAATAGTCAAATAAATATCTAATATCGATACAACAACAACAACAAACCCAGTGTATTCCCACTTAGTGGGGTCTGGGGGGGTAAGATGTACGCAGTCCATACCTCTACCTCTGATGAAGTAGAAAGGCTGTTTCCGAAAGACCCCCGGCTCAAGTCACGAGATATCACACAAACACATAGTACAGCACAGAAGCAGATGACATAACATAGATACGGCCCCCATAAGGAATATAAAACAGAGTAAAGCAGGAATGCAGGAATATAAAGCAGAGGAAAGCACACATATTCGTAATAAACATGGAACACGGAACACGGAACATTGAATACGGAATCATAACAGGAATACACCCCCACCAATTAATTCCCTACACTAGCGACCCGAACTGGCCCTAATCCTCTGCCGTAATTCGCATCTTCCAGACCTTCCTATCTAGGGTCATGTCCTCGGTGAGCTGTAACTGTTCTATGTCCCGCCTAATCACCTCACCCCAGTACTTCTTCGGTCTACCCCTACCCCGTCTAAAACCATCCAACGCTAGCCTCTCACACCTACGGACCGGGGCATCCATGCCCCTCCTCTTCACGTGTCCGAACCATCTCAATCGTGCTTCCCGCATCTTACACTCCACTGAAGTCACACCAACCTTCTCCCGGATAGTCTCATTCCGAACTCTATCCCCTCGGGTCAGTCCACACATCCAGCGCAACATCCGCATTTCTACCACCTTCATTCTTTGGATGTAATATCGATACATTACATATAATATTTATACAATATCGATACATATTTACACCATTTATACAATATCAATACATTACATACCTATTTATACAATATTGATACACATTTATATATACATGTTTATATACGATTCATACAATATTGATACACGCTTATACACTATTTATACAATGTCGATATATTATATAACTATTTATACAATATCATATATTACATAACACTGCATGACTATTTGTACATCATATACACATGCTTATACACCTTTTATACAATACCGATATATGTTTATATACCATTCATACTATATATATACATGTTTATACACTATTTCATATAAAATCAAGAGATTACATATACACTACAAAACTGTTTATACAATATTGATACATTACATATACATTACGTCATATATACATATTTAATATCATTTATACAATATTGATACATGAAAAAACATTGTACGGAAAAAGTTTTTTTTAATTAAAAAAACACAGGAAAAAAATTATATTATGTAGCAAAAAAATTTGTAGAAAAATTACTGTTGAAAAAATAAAAGAAAAAGGACGAAAATAACTATTTTAAGTAATAAACAAAAAATGAATATTTTTTATTATAAAATATTTACTTTATGTGTAAATACTAGAAAGGCATGGCCCGTGTCAAGACGGACCCAATATTATGATATTTTATTATATACGATAACTTAGATTGATGTAAATTCTAATTATAATACATAAATACACAAAACATATTAATTACTTGATATAATTTTTCAAGCAGCTAAATTATTTCACAGGACAATTATGTATAACTTTTTACTCATATAAAT
>NC_061121.1:215849223-215879779 GCF_002878395.1 Capsicum annuum
AATCGGGCTTTTTTTGCATACATGGCACTTTACGTGCTATCTAGTCGTTGAGGGCGCGTGAACCCTAAAATGCAGTCCATGTGGCAAAAGTTAACGTTATTTAACGTTACTTTGCCATCCCCTCCACTCTCTCTCCTTATTTAACCTAATTTCCTAATTTTCTTGTATTTCTCTCCTCCATAGCTTAATTCTCTCACAATTTCTCTCATCTCACTCTTATCTCACAATTTCTGTTAAATCATTTTTTTCTCTCATTTTAGATAAGAATGTTGCAAAATTCAGTTAATGTTGAGTTGCCCGATTTGTGTTACTGTTCTGAATTTTGTCCTTTAAGAACTTCAAGGACTCCATCAAACGTAGATTTTTTGGATGTAAAGTTCCAAAGGTTTGTAACATTTTCACAGATTTTAATTTTATTTTATTTTATTGGTGATTTTTTGATAATTTTACTATTTTTGTTTTAGGAAAATGATGGATGTGGCTACTTTAGATGGATTGATCCAAAACCTTCAATTTCTGTGCATCAATATCCTGGGGTGGAATTGAGCTTAATGATTAGGTGCAAAGATGGTGAAAATTCGTGTGACCGACTGAAGCAAAAGCGTAAAGACGTTGAACAAGAGAGGGACACTTTGTGTGAGAAATTGAAAGATAATGAAGAGAAGTTGATTACATAGAGGCAAAAACTCAAAAAAGTTAAACTTAAAAGGGAATGTGCTAAGCTCAAATTGAATACATTTGTTCTGCTTCTTCTCATTGTTTTTACTGTAAAGTGGTTCTTTAATATGATGTAAGGTAGTAGTTAAGTTTGCCTATTGAATAGGCAATTGGATATTGTAATGGTTAGTTTGTAATGGATTTGTAATGGTTAGTTTGTAGTAGTTGTTTGGTTAGTTTATATCATTTTGACATATTTAATGTGGATAAATTGACATGTCTTGTATGACAATCACATTGTCAATTACTTTGTGTCTAGTTGTGCAGCATGGTATTGCCACCCAACTAAGCATAACCATATAGCCTATTTGTTACTACTGAAGGTATTGCTAAAAAATGAACTAAAATATTAGAAGCAACACATCATATTAAAACTGCTCAAAGTTAAGCTAAAAAGTGCAAGAAGCAACATATCATAGTAAAATTGCTCAAAGTTGAGCTAAAAAGTGCATATATCACTAAATAAGGTGTTCAAAAAAAAGCTCAACATAGAGCATAATAGTACTACTGCAGCATACCCCATAGTCATTAACTGTTTCCTAAGAAAAAGTTGTTCAAAAACTAGTTACACAATTTGTTCAAAAAGAGAGTATAACCCTTATTACAGTATCATGTGTACAAATCATTTCTAAATGAACTACTTCGTAGAAGATCCAACTGATGAAGAAGATTTGGCTGCATCCACTTTGTTTCTCTTATTTGCTTTCATTTGTTGTAATTTTGTGTTGGTGATTGCATGTTTTTCATTCCACTTTAGGCCACGAGATTTAAAACCAATATCTATATTGGTTGGTGAAGCAATTCTTAAATCTGTACCTCCATAAAGAACCCTCTCACTTGATGTACCAGACTACAAAATTAGACCAAATTGTAAGACAATGAACATTGAAAACTTGAATAAAAACATTGTTATAGGCAAAATAATGAGACAGAGAGAAATACATTGTACACTTGGATTTCAGTTGCTGGATCAGAGTAAGCACCAAAACCAGTTGCAAGCCTTTTCTATTCAGTAGCAGCAACAATCGAGGTAGCATTATATGGCCTCTTGTTGGTTGGCAAAGGTGGAACTTGACTGGAAGAAGCATTTCTTCCACTTTCAAATGTGGTCTCTCTTGCATTGGCTATTTTTTTTTTCAATCCTCTACCAGTCCCTACTTGACCTCTACCAATTCCTCTTTCACCTCCCTTATCAATACCATCCCTTCCAGAATCACCTTTACCTCTACCAGCAGCACCTTGACCTCTACCAGCCACACTTGACACCTTTCTTTGAGGTGCTCTTAGCACAGCAGCTGTGTCGGCATAAATAGATCCTGATTGATTGGATTGTGTAGTTGCATATGTATAAAAGGTGAAGCTTGACAGTGAATAAATGCAACACAATATTTTCAGCAGTTTTCACTAATAATAATAAGAAGAATAAGAAGAATATTAAGGCAAAACATATATAACTTACTCTTGATGTCTGACTTTCAATGTAGGTATCTCTCAGTATTGCATTGGTGTCGCCACAAATAGAATTTGATTATGGTGGTGGTGGATTCCATGAAGGTGTAGGCTGAGTGCTAGTTTATTACTGCTCCCCATCCCATTCAAGCAAACAAACAGAATATGAAAAGTTAAGAAATATGTTAACTTTACAACAATTGTTAACTATTATGAAATTTATTTAAGGCTTACTCTTTTTGGACACAGAGTCTTGTTATGGCCAACTTGTTTGCACCTTGAACAGGTCATCTTGATACCTTTTTTTGAGAGTTTTCCTTACTTGTTTGGCTCATCCTTGTTCTTTCTTCTGTTCTTGCTAGGTCTGTCTGGCATCTTTCTTAGTTTTGTAGGCTCAATTGATGGGTTTGTTGTTTTCGGCCATATTCTCATATTGGTAATTGGTTGAATGAAATATTTATAAGACTTAAGAAAGGTTTCATTCCTATACTAGTGCTCTACATGCTGATCAGGATCTTCATACAAGTAATAATAGGCACAAATAGCATGAGGACAAGGAATGCCTCTTAACATCCATTACCTATAATCACAATACTTCTTGTCCAAGTGAACAACAAATGTGTAACCCTCATCCCCAATTTCAAAATTATTAACTCCATTCCATAGTACTCTACACCTATTTGAATATTCCTTGTTATCTTCTTAAATAGTTCTTGCCATAGGTGCAATATCTGAAATCCATGTTTCTGCAAATCTGATCATATCTACATGTTTATTTATTATTTTATGTCTGATATCCTCCAACATTGTAATTATAGACTTATGTATAGCATCTAAGATCCAAGTATTGAAAGTCTACACATGTTATTTTCTAAAATATCACATTTAGAATGTGTTTTGAAAGATGCCCTACACCAAGAAGAAGGAAGATTAACCAATATGTCCTCAGTTTTTTCCTTCTTACCTAGCCTTGACATTGCTTACATCTCCTCTCTAAACTTGACTTCAAAGCTTGCTTTTGCATATCTACAAATGATACGAGTATAGCAAGCTGTCCAACAAGTTCAAGGTTATTCACACGTAGCCAAGCTTGGGAGTTATAAAAACTTCAAGCCTTGTTCATGCAAATGGTCGTGTGTGAGTGTGTGATTGATTCACCTAAGAGAATAAATGTTTTGAAGTGTGAAGAGAGGCTTTGAAGTGTATATTACACTCCAAAGCCGCCCATGGCCAAGGCTAGAATGGTCATTTATCTTTTATTTTGTAGTGTAATATAAATAGACAATATTAGAATTATTTCTTCACTTAGTTCATTCACAATATTTTGAAAAACAAAGACTTGTAATATTTTTTGAACTTCTCTCTTCCATTGAGAAGTCCAAACCTAAAACTCACAAGTGGAGTGACACTTGGATTGTATTTTGGCTAGAAACTAGGATCTTGAGAGTCATTGAGCTCCTCTTGGTCCAAGTAAGAACTTGGTGACAACATTCTTTAGTCTTAGGGTCCTTTCATGTTGTTAGGGTTCTTAGACTTTAGAATATTATATGTCAAGTTACTATCCATCATTTTGTAATCTTGTTGTTTATGTGTTGACATAGTGAAGTCGTGTGGAGACTTTTTAATTCACTATAGTCTTTGTAATCTTGTATTCTCTACATATCTTATTGAATATTATTGTTGTTGTCTTGAAAATATAGAGAAGCCGAGTGGGGCCTTTGATTCTCTATTGTTGTTGTTCTTGCTGTTCTCTTAATTCCTTATTTGATTCCTTGTTGTATGTGTAATCTTGTATCATTTAGTATCAGAGCTTAAGGCTTGATTTTGTTCCCACAAAATAAATCTTGGGGGAGATCTTACCAAAGTTAGAGACATTGTGTTGTTGTTAGACCTTGGGCGAAACTTGTAGTCTTGTGGTGTTGATTTGGCCAAGAGTTTTGTGACTAGATCTAGTATATTTTTGCTTGTTTAGTGTGTTTCTAGTGTTGGTTTTATTCTCACCAACACTAAAAGTGTCTAGATCTAAAGTTGAGCTTATAATATTGACTACAGTTGTGGTGATTTGAAGTTGGTCGTGTGTTGAACCTTGTTGTTGAAGATTGATGGATGATTGGTGTGGTTGTTGTGTTCTTGAGAAGTTGTTGTTATGTTATTAAAGGTTTGTTGATCTGTTCATCTTGTTCTTCACCTATTCTTATAGCTTCACCAACAATAAGTGCAACATAGATTAAAAAGGTGAAGATAAAAATTGTAAAGTTTGTTGTGAGAAGACTTGAACCCATCATTTCCTAGATTTAACATATACTTTTCAACTACTTTTTCTTATTTCAATGACCTTGTCTTGTGGGACTAGTACAAGTCAAGTCTCATCTTTTTGGATTGGACTTACAAAGGATTCAAGACTTATACTTTCCCTACAAAATCAATTGTCTTCCATTCCAAATTGTGTAAAGATTGAAATTTCAAAATTGTGACTAAAATTGTGTGGGACCAAGGCTAATTGTATGCTGCCACATCACCTTTGCTACTGTTCACTATCAATATTAGGCTCAAATTTGGATTTTCTAGTTTCTAATTGTTGATTCTTGGTTTCATTAATTTGGTTTAGAACTAATTAACAAGCTAGTACATTCCTACTAGGTTGTCAATTAGTCCTTTGAATCCCTTTGTTCGTGTCAACGTTTACTTGGGTGCTTTATATTTTGAATACATTGTTACTTCTTGGTTCTAGTTTGATAATAATTCTTTGAGTCTTCAAACAATAATCTACTCTAGACAAGAGCATACTCATACCTTAAGAATTTACGGGTTACTAGTCAATTTACAATACTTGTGGAACTAAAGTATGAGGTAATCCGAAAGAGTCTGAGTGAGGAGAGGTTTACACTAACTTGTTTGTTGATTTTGTAGGTGATACCTTGACAATGGAGGGAACCACGTCTCAAAACATGAATACCAATGCTCTTCAGACTATGAGGGTCACTCTTGAGGCTATTACCCAATTACTTGAAAGGTTGAATACGAAAGTTGGAGCCGTGAAAGGGGACTTGACATCAATTAAGGGGGATGTGTCGATGATAAGTGGGAGATTAGAACAAGTGGAGAGTCAAAGTAACTCTCGTACTTCTACTCCCCAACATGTTTCTTCAAGTGGACATGAAAGAATTTCCTCCGCAACCATTACTCCCGAGACATTGCACCAAATGCTAAATCCACCACAAGCTCCACTAAATGCCGCAAGCCAAACTACTCTTTTCCCTCTAAATCGTGACTCCAATAGACCAATACCTTCCCAAACTCCTCAAATTCCACAAGAAGTACTTGGACGTCAATTACCTCCACTAAACCCGAACCCTCCCTTCCAAGCTCCACCAAACCAAAGACCACCACCTCCACAAAATCCAATTCCTCCAAATCAAGTTCCAAATAACCAAAATCATCCCGTCCAGTTTGACAAATATGATAGAGAGGATTATGAATGGTATGGAGCTTTTGATGATGATTAAATAAGGGGGGATATAAAAAGAGGCCATGTGGATTCAAGGAAATATGGAGGGTATGAAAAAAGTATAAACCGCCACCAAGAGAGAGACGTAGGCTTCAATACCATAAAATTAAGCCTACCTATCTTTATGGGTGAAAGTTATCCCAAGACATACCTTGCTTGGGAATCGGCTTGTGAAAAGGTTTTTCAAGTCAGTGACATATTAGAAGAAAAGAAAAATTGTTATGCAGTAGCTCACTTTGAGGGTTATGCTGACACTTGGTGGGAATACGTCAAACGGTTAGGTAATGAGTTGATAGATAGGAAGTCACCACCTTGGTTTAGGTTGATGTATCTCATGAGACAACAATACCTCCCGAAAGTTATAGATATGAATTTCTTTCTAGGTTGTACAACTTGCGACAAGGGAATAAAAGTGTGATGGCATATTATGATGAGTTTCAACAACTCATGTTGAAGCTTGATCATCGGGGGAAGCAAATTGGTCATGACATCATTCGATTCAAGTATGGGTTGAACAAAGAAATTTTCACTCATTTGACATTTCACAAGTTTGATACCATTGATGGTATTTTCCAAGCGGCTCTTGAGATTGAAAGGGAACCTAAAGAGAGGTCTTCGTTCAAGGTAAGGGGACAATCAACCTTGGGTTGGCCTAGAAACAAGAAGATAGCTCAATCCTCCTTAGGTTGGCCCAAAAATACAGACCAACCCGCCACTACAAGGCTGCCCAAGCCCAAAACAGTCCATAAATTTCCTCCAAGGCAAGAAGCTCATAAGTATCTTAATCTTAAAGGGTTCCAATGTTTTAAGTGACAAGGTTGGGGACATAAAGACAATGAATGTCCAAATTGATGCAATATGATCCTAAATAAATGAAGGTTGTATTACCTTGGTAAGGAAGTGGGTCTTGAAAGAGAAGAGAATGAGGTCGATCCTCAAGATGGAGAGAAAATCAAGGGTGAACCACATGATGATGATGACGGGAAAGATACTTATCCCCAAGAAAGAGAGTGTATGGTTCCAAATTTTATAGTGAGGCGTGCCATGATTAGTAAGGCAATAAATGATCCTAGCCAGCGGGAGAACCTATTCCATACTAAGTATCTTGTAAAGGTTAGTGTATGTACCTTGGTGATAGATAGTGGTAGTTGTGCAAATGTTATTAGTGCTGCCATGGTAAACTTCTTAAAATTGTTGACTATACCTCATACTAGTCCTTACAAGTTACAATGGTTGAATGAATGTCGTGAATTGAAGGTCACAAGGAAATATATGATCCTGTTTAAGGTGGGAAACTACCATGATGAAGTACTTTGTAACGTGATACCAATGCAAGCTTGTCACTTGTTGTTAGGTAGACCTTGGCAATATGATAGGTCTACCAAACATGATGGAAGGTTCAATCGATATACTCTTAGAAGAATGGCTGAAAGGCCACACTTCACCCACTTTTTCCATCACAAGTAAATGAGTTACACCAAAAGATGAGAGAATTGAAGGAAAGGGGGGAAAAACTGAGAGTGTAGAAAAATGAAAATATTCGAGGGTGTGGTAGTGAAGGGATCTGAGGTTGCCTCAACATCAAATGGGAGAGAAAACATGGTGATGTTGATTAGAAATAAGGAACTATTCGTGGATTATGATGAGAACACACTTATGCTTCTCTTGGCTCATTATTTTAACACTAACCTCACTAATTCTTCTATTTCTCCTTTGATTTCTCTTGTATTGTGGGATTATAAAGATGTTTTTCCCAAAGAACATCCGCAAGGGTTGCCCCCACTTCGAGGTATTGAGCATCAAATTGACTTTGTGCCGGGCTCATCATTGCCAAACAAGCCGACTTCTAGAAGTAAAACTACTGACACCAAAGAACTACAATGATAAGTTGACAAACTTCTCAATAAAGGGTACATCAAAGAGAGCATGAGTCCATGTACGGATCCGGTGTTATTAGTGTCAAAGAAGGACGAAACTTGGCGCATGTATGTGGATTGTCGAGCCATCAATAAAATTACGATAAAATATCATCACCTTATCCCTAGGTTAGATGATATGCTTAATGAATTGAATGGTTTATGTCTATTTTCCTAGATTAATTTAAGGAGCGACTATTACCAAATAAGAATACAACACGGTGATGTGTGGAAAATCGCCTTTAAGACCAAATTTGGTCTCTATAAATGGATGGTTATTCCATTCGGCCTAACAAATGCTCCAAGTACTTTCACGAGGCTAATGAATCATATGATGAAGCCATTTATTGGAAATTTTGTTGTTGTCTACTGTGATGATGTCTTGGTTTATAGTTAGTCCTTAGATGAACATGTAAAGCATGTGTTTGATGTCCTCTGCAAGGAGAAGTTATATGCTAATCTAGAAAAGTGTTCCTTTGGTGTTAATGAAGCTTTCTTCTTGGGTTTTGTTGTTAGTTCAAGAGGGGTCAAAGTAGATGAATCCAAGATAGACGTTATAAAAAATTGGCCAATCCCACAAACCATTGATGAAGTAAGAAGTTTCCACGGGTTGGCTAGTTTTTATAAAAGGTTTGTCAAAGAATTTGGCACCACAGCCGCCCCCTTGACCGAGGTCATTCGGAAAGACCAACTCTTCAAGTGGGGTGAAGAGCAAGCTAAGGCTTTTGAAGCTTTGAAATCTATGCTCATTTCCACGCCTTTGTTACAATTGACAAATTTTGATAAGACGTTCGAAGTTAAAGGGATGCCAGAAAAGTAGGCATGGAGACTGTTTTGAGGCAAGATTTAAAACCCATTGTTACTTTAGTGAAAATCTCAAAGGTGCTACTCTAAACTACTCCACCTATGATTTAGAGTTGTATTCCTTGATTAGAGCATTGAACAATTGTCAACACTACCTATGGCCCAAAGAATTTGTGATCCAAATGGACCATGAATCCTTGAAGCATCTTCGGGCACAAGCCAAACTTAACAAATGGCATGCCAAATGAATTGACTTTCTTAAAACATTCTCTTATGTTATTCAATACAAAAAGGGAAAGGATAATGTCATAGCCGATGCTTTGTCTAGAAAACATGTTCTTATGTCTACTTTATATTCAAAATTAATGGGTTTTGATAGCTTAAAGGCTTTGTATCCCGAGTACACCTACTTTGCTTCTATCTTTTGGGAATGCGAAGAATTATTAGGGATAAATGGGTTTGGTATAGGGGTTCAAACCCCTATGCCAAGTCTGATGGTTACTTATTTAAAGGTAGACGATTGTGTGCTCCCTCTCACTCATGGAGAGAGTTGTTTGTAAGGTAAGCACACAACGGTGGTCTAATGGGACACTTTGGGGTCGAAAATACCCTCGGTATATTGGAGGAGCAATTCTATTGGCCAAAAATGCACAAGGATGTGGCTAGGATTTACAGCCAATGTGTAGATTGTAAAGGAGTCAAATCTCAACTTCTACCTTACAAGTTGTACACCCCACTGCCCACCCTCTTTACGTCCTTGGCTTGATATATCTATGGATTTTGTATTAGGATTACCAAGGACTAGACAAGGACAGGATAGTATCTTTGCTATAGTTGATCGGTTTTCTAAGATGGCGCGCTTTATTCCATGCTCTAAATATGATGATGCACCTAGTGAGGCCTCTTTGTTTGTTGATAATGTTGTCAAGTTGCATGGTGTTCCAAGGACCATTGTGAGTGATAGGGACTCTAAGTTCTTAAGATACTTTTGAAAGTCCATGTGGGGTAGGCTTGGTACCAAGTTGTTGTTTTCCACCTCTTGACATCCACAAACCAACGGCCAAATAAAAGTAGTAAATAGGACCTTGGGTTCTATGCTATGTTCCATGGTTAAGGGGAAAATGACCTCTTGGGAGGAGCACCTACCATTGATTGAGTTTGCTTATAACTGTGTCATACACTCAAGTACGGGAATGACTCCCTTTGAGTGTATATACAGCCTCAATAGTCAACCCCCTTACCCCTTTGGATTTAATTCCTTTGCCAAGTGATATTATGATAAGCTTAGATGGGATCAAGTGGGCTAAAACAATTAAAAAGCCACATGAGAAAGTTAGGCTACAGCTTAAGAAGAAAAACCAAGAAATTGCAAGGAGGGCCAACAAAGGAAGAAAGAAGCTCATTCTTGAACCGGGAGATTGGGTGTGGGTGCACCTTAGAAAGGAATGGTTTCCAGACCAAAGGAAAACCAAATTTATTCCAAGGGGTGATGGTCCATTCTAAGTACTTGAAAGAATCAATGATAACGCCTATAAGATTGACCTTCCCCCTGAATATCAAATGCACAACACTTTCAACGTGTGTGATCTTCCTTTCGTGGATGTGGTTGAAGATGACCAAATTACAAATTTGAGGTCAAATTCCTCTCAATATAGAGAGGATGATACGGGTATAGCAAGCTGTCCACCAAGCTCAAGGCCATTCACACGTAGCCAAGCTTAGGAGTTACAAAAACTCCAAGCCCTGTTCATGCAAATATTCTTGTGTGAGTGTGTGATTGATTCACCTAAGGAATTAAATATTTTGAAGTGTGAAGAGAGGCTTTGAAGTGTAATAATCTTACACTCGAAAGCCGCCCATGACCAAGGCTAGAATGATCATTTATCTTTCATTTTGTAGTGTAATATAAATAGACAATATTAAGGTTATTTCTTCACTTAGTTCATTCATGATATTTTGAGAAACAAATGCTTGTAATATTTTTTGAACTTCTCTCTTCCATGAAACTCAGAAGTGGAGTGATAATTGGGTTGTATTTTGGCTAGAAACAAGGATCTTGAGGGTCATTGAGTTCCTCTTGGTCCAAGTAAGAACTAGGTATCAACATTCATTAGTCTTAGGGTCCTTTCATGTTGTTAGGGTTCTTAGACTCTAGAATATTGTATGTCAAGTTACAATCCATCATTTTGTAATCTTGTTGTTTATGTGTTGACATAGTGAAGCCGTGTGGGGCCTCTTCGATTCACTATAGTCTTTGTAATCTTGTATTCTCTATATATCTTGTTGAATATTGTTGTTGTTGTCTTGAAAACATAGAGAAACCGAGTGGGGCCTTTGATTCTCTATTGTTGTTGTTCTCTTGATTCCTTGTTGTATGTGTAATCTTGTATCAACAAAATTGTTTCCTTCTTTCTTCTCCTCTCAAGTGTACATGCCAATTACTCTAAATATGTATTATTTCTTCTCTTCTCCAGTGTACATACCAATTACTCTAGATATGTCTAGCACACATTCTTCTCTTAGTATTTGATAACAGATCTATCAAAATAGTAACAAGACCCTGTAATAAGTATAAGTATGATTAAAACAGAAATTTTATTGCAAATTAAAGTCAAATTATAAGAAAAATAATTAAGTAGTGGTACCTTTTGTTGGTCTGACATTACAATCAAGCTTTTACCAGTTCCCAAATTTAGACCAGCAATCAGATACCTTATGAACCAGTCTCCCAGCTATGTTTTATTTCAGTATCCATAAGTGCCCATACAACAGGATGCATTTGGTTGTTCCCCTTTTTCCCCACAACAACCAACAACTTACCCTTACAAGCTCCTTTGAGAAAGCATCCATCAAAACCAATCAACTCACCCTTACAAGCTCCTTTGAGAAAGCATCCATCAAAACCAATAATTTTCCTACACCCATCTAATCATCCTTGCTTGAAGGCATGAAATCACACATAGAAATAAACGAAGAGGTTATTCCCTATTTCAGTTTCTTTGTCAATTTTTATCCAACAAGAACTTTCAAGATTTTTTTTCTTGATCATACCTTCATAGTCACATAATCTGGCAAATTCCAGCTTCCAATCACCCATATTCTCCCTCATAACAATTTGTTTAGCCCTATAACAATTAGTTTTACCTACATAAAGACCCAACACCTCTCTTATCAAATTCTGAGTTTCTCAAATCTTTATGTATAGCTGAGAAAATTGTCCTTGAACTTTCTAGAAATCAGCTTTGAATCATACATCTTGTTCTTGTTTAGAGGAATACACTTATGAATAGAGTTATAGTTCTTAACAATAAAATCACCCGAATACCTATCAGTAGAAGCAAACAACAAACAGTTGCAATTAGCTACAATGCACTTCACCCTTATTCTATATTTTTCATTAGGTTTTAACTTCAACTGCCTTCTACACTCTACAACATAATCTGTAACAGCTTTTCTAAACTATTTTGCACCCTAAAAACCATTCCAAGCTCAAACACAACAAAATCATAATTTTCTTCATACCTAACTTTCTTGCTTCTCCTTCTTCTAGGTAGATCTACTCTTTTAACAACATCTAGATCTATATCTTCTCTATTTTCACTTCAACAGTCAGAACTATCAAGATATTCCTCATCTTCACCCAACTTTATAACATATTTGGTAGCCATATTTTTTGCAATATCCACAAAGTCTCTATCTATACAACCAACAACTCCCATAAGTACTTCTTCAGTTTCAACAGTCTTTTTTCTTGCTTTTGGGTTTCTTTCTTTGTTGTTCCTTCTTTCTTGTCTAAAAGCCCTTAACTCCTCATCAACATCTAAGCCACTTTCTGAAGGAATATCTCCAAGATCTGAATCACTACTCAAGTAATTTGATAACTCACCTTCTATATTAACATCTTCTACATGGATATCTTCTACATCAGCCTCATCACCTCCTTTTATATCAACATCTTCTAGGTTAACATCTGCTACATGAGCCTCCCTTTCTTTACCTAAGTTAATAGTCTCTATGTCAACATCTTCTACATTAGCCTCCTCTCTCTTTTCCTACTCCAAGAGATTCTCTCTTTATGTTAGCACTATTATCAACACCAACAGTTTCTCTCTCTTGATCAGCACCCTCAATAATCGTATCCACTGACACCCTCTTACTATCTATGACCTCAAGTACAGTTCAAAAACTAGTAGGACCATTAGGGTCAAGAATTGGTTCATCTAAAACATGGCAGACATAAAACTCAATAGAGTCCTCATGTTTTAAGTCTTTAACTAGTTTAAGGAGATGTCGGTCAGTTTTAACCAAGTTGAACTCTTTAGTTACTGGATCTTGGTAATAAAACCCCTCAATAGTTTCATACCCTAATTCTTTAGTATAAAATAACAATTCCAGTAAGGAAAAGTGGTCCTTGTCAATATACCTTAGTTCTGGCACACAGCTTGCAACATATATAGGGACAGCCGTATTGGAAAAGGCCCTCCCTCCATGGTGAAATTTTATAAAAATAATCTCCATTTGTTAGGTCACTTGCAACAAATGGTAAAAATTCAAAGTTAGTAAACGGAATATAACCAAAGTACACACCAACAAGCTAAAAGCTATAACCTTTAATGCAAGTGAAGAAAGTGACGGAATATTTCCAAAAGCACAATCCCAACAGTGAAATTTCAAAACCCTAAAAGCTAAATTATGCTAAAATTTACCAAATTTAAAAAATACAAATCATAAAAACACTTACCCGAGAAAGATGTGAGAAAACCCCCTAAATATATTCTTCGATTTGACAAGAATTTAGGTTAAATTAGGATAAAAATCAAAGAGAGAGAGAGAGAGTGAAGTTCGGGGAGAGAGAAAGTAGGGTTATGTTTTTCCTCCAAATGGACTTTTGATGATTTAACCCTAGCTTATAATACATGGCTTATTGAATACACGTGGAGACCTTTGAGTGGGTTAGCTTTCCACATAAGCAACGTTTGGAGACACGCGCATGGGATCTGATGAGACTAGGGGGAAAAAACGCCTGATTGGATCAAAATTTAGGTGGATTAGGGGCTTAATAGGTACAGGCCTTAGTTGAAGGGTTTAAGTGAATTTTTGGGACAACTTAAAGTGTCTGTCGATGACTTAAGCCTATAGAAATATAATGTTCAATTCCTATGTCGCCATGTTTTTATCATTTTTCTCCAGTTGCCCTTCTCCCCTTCGTATGTCCCACCTTTATCTTTATTCATTATACTACTAGTATTCGTTCCCGCACAATGTGCGAAAAGTGTTAGGGAGAAAAAAAGTTCTAAATACTATAATCTTATTAGTTTGACACATTAAGTTTTTCATTATTTTATTAATTGTGATATTTAAAACATCTGATTGATGTCTGTTTATTAGTTGTTCATAAATGCAAAAAATGTAGACTTATATTTTATAAAGAAAATAATTTTTTTAATTTAAACTACTCAACAAAAATTTAAAAAAAAGTGTAAATTCTTGATAAATAATAATTTCAATTCTCTTTAACTAACTCAACAAAAGAAGAAGTCATAAATATGAATTTTAAGTTACACTTTCTCAAGAATCAAACACCCTTTCCTTGTAAATAGAGTTCTTCAAAATTTCATAAGAGTATATATATATATATATATATATATATTGATTCAACTATTTGATAGAAATATAATATCAAATTAAATATTTATTTCAACATATTTGATTATATTATATTTTATATTGTAATTGTACTTTTTTTCTCAATCTAATATGTCCAATAATAAAATAAATTTTAATTTAAGGGAAACCAATTATACAGTCATCAAATAACTTTTTTGTTTCATATATTTTTAATGTATTTGAGCACTATTTAAATTATAAATATCTCACTTCGCCAGTATGATATTTTATAAGTTTATCACTTGATTTAATATAATTATTTATTACTTCATTTTTAACATAGTGTAGACATTTTTTTTCTAAAATATTCTCTGATTTTTTTAAAATTAATTACAATTTTTTTAATTTTATTTATTTTATGTCTTGCTTATCATCGATTAACTAAAAGCTGAATTATAGGATTCGTGAACCCAATAATAAGCAAATTCAATATTTTTCATAATTAATTTTCTAAATAAATAAAAAAATATAGATTCAGATCATATAAAACGGTGTTTTTGATAAGAAAACAATATCTACCAATGCCTGGTATTCGTAATTGCACAATGACTAAATCATACTTTAGTAAGATAGTCACAACAAATATTATGTGTGAAAAATAGTAGTACAACATATCCTTTTTTTAATTAGATTTTACTTACAATATAATTATTTATTTTGTATATTATAAGATAGAAATTTAATCATGCACGAATATATAATCTTAAATTTTGATAAATTGTTATCCTTGTTTTTATTATACTTGAACTGCATTTTTTAAAATTCAATCGTCTTTAACTCAAATTAGTCATACTCAATTTGAATTAAATAAATGTAACAAATACTATAACCAAGGAAAAATAATGTACTTCGTAACTATAGCTTATGAATTTTAATGAGAAATTTGATTTATTCCGTAAGTTAATAGTAAAAATATATATATACTTTATATATTCAGTATGTACATATTTATATTTTTAACTAAAACATCTACCGAAATAATAGAATATTTTCAAAAATCTCACCATATGATGGTGATGATTACGTTAATTGGTAAATATGTTTCGCACTATCTGTGAAATTTCGTTTGAGTACTTCACTTTTACATAAGCCTCCCTCTCTTCACCTAAGTTAACAATCCCTGTGTCAACATCTTCTAGGTTAACATCTTCTACATTAGCCTCCCTCTATTCCCCTACTCCAAAAGATTCTCTCTCTATGTTAGCAGTATTATCAACACCAACAGTTTCTCTTTCTAGATCTGCACCCTTAATAACCTTATCCATTGACACCCTCTCACTATCTATAACCTCAGGTGCAGGTAAAAACTAGTGGGACCCTCAGGGTCAAGAATTGATTCATCTAAAACATGACAGACATAAAACTCAATAGATTCCTCATGTTTTAAGTCTTTAACTAGTTCAAGGAGATGTCGATTAGTTTTAATCAAGTTGAACTCTTTAGTTCCTACATCTTTTTAACACCCCTCCCCCCCCCCCTCCCCAATAGTTTCATACCCTAATTCTTTAGTATAAAATAACAATTCCAGTAAGGAAAAGTGGTCCTTGTCAATATTCCTTAGTTCTGGCACACAACTTGCAACATATGTAGAGGCAGTCGTATTGGAAAAGGCCTTTCCATGGTGAAATTTTATGAAAATAATCTCCATTTGTTAGGTCACCTGCAACAAATGGTAAAAATTAAAAGTTAGTAAACGGAAATATAATCAAAGTACACACCAACAAGCTAAAAGCTACAACCTTTAATGCATGCAAAGAAAGTGATGGAATATTCTCAAAAGAACAGTCCCAACAATGAAATTCCGAAACCCTAAAAGCTAAATTATGCTAAAATTTACCAAATTTAACAAATAAAAATCATAAAACTACTTACACGAGAAAGATGTGAGCAAAACCCCTAAATTTCCTCTTCAATTTGACAAGAATTTAGGTTAAATTAGGACAAAAATCGAAGAGAGAGAGACTGAAGGTCGGGGAGAGAGAAAGTAGGGTTATGTTTTCCGTCCAAATGGACTTTTAACGATTTAACCTAGCCTATAATACATGGTTTATTCAATACATGTGGAGATCTTTGAGTGGGTTATCTTTCCACATAAGCAGCGTTTGGAGACACACGCATGGGATCTGATGAGATTAGGGGGGGAAAGGCCTGACTGGATCAAAATTCGAGTGGATTAAGGGCCTGATAGGTACAAGCCTTAGTTGAGGGGTTTAAGTGAATTTTCGAAACAACTTAAAGTATCTGTCGATAACTTAAGCCTATAGTGATATAATGTTCAACTCCTATGTCGCCATGTTTTTTTCTCCAGTTGCTCTTCTCCCCTTCTTATGTCCCACTTTTACCTTTATTCATTATACTACTAGTATTCATTCCGCGCGATGAGCGAAAAGTGTTAGGAAAAAAAAAAGTTCTAAATATTGTAATCTTATTAGTTTGACACATTAAATTTTTTATTATTTTATTAATTTTGGTATTTAAAATATCTTATTGATGACCGTTTATTAGTTGTTTATAAATGCAAAAAATGTAGACTTATATAAAGAAAATAAAGATTTTTATTCAAATTACTAAACAAAAATTAAAAAAAAAAGTGTAAATTCTAGATAAATAATAATTTCAGTTCTCTTTAACCAACTCAACAATAGAAGAAGTCATAAATATGAATTTAAGTCACACTTTCTCAAGAAGTAAACACCCTTTCCTTATAAATAGAGTTCATATATATATATATGAATAATATTGATTCAACTATTTGATAGAAATATAATATCAAATTAACTATTTATTTCAACATATTTGATTATATTATATTTTATATTGTAACTGTACTTTTTTTTCTCAATCTAATATGCTCAATAATAAAATAACTTTTAATTTAAGGAAACCAATTATATAGTCATCAAATAATTTCTTTGTTACTTATATTTTTAATTTATTTAACCACTATTTTGACTATAAATATCTCACTTCGCACTATGATATTTTATTAGTTTATCACTTGATTTAGTATAATTATTTATTACTTCATTTTTAACGTAGCGTAGACATTTTTTTTCTAAAATATTCTTTGATTATTTTAAAATTAATTATAATTTTTAAATTTTATTTATTTTATGTATTACTTATCATCGATTAACTAAAAGTTGAAATATAGAATTCGTGAACCAATAATAAGCACATTCTATATTTTTCATAATTAATTTTCTAAATAAATAAAAATGTATAGATTTAGATCATATAAAACGGTGCTTTTGATAAGAAAACAATATCTAACAATGCCTAGTATTCGTAATTGTACAATGACTATATCATACTTGAGAAAGATAGTCACAACAAATATTATGTGTGAAAAATAGTAGTACAAAATATCCCTTTTAAATTAGCTTTTATTTGCAATACAATTATTTATTTTGTATATTATAAGATAGAAATTTAATCATGCACGAATATATAATCTTAAATTCTGATAAATTGTTATCCTTGTTTTTATTATACTTGAACTACATTTTTAAAATTCAATCATTTATAAACTCAAATTAGTCATACTCAATTTGAATTAAATAAATCTAACAAATACTATAACCAAGGAAAAATAATGTACTTCGTAGCTATAGCTTATGAGTTTTAATGAGAAATTTGATTTGCTCCGTAAGTTAATAGTAAATATATATTTATATATATACATACTTTATATAATCAGTATGTACATGTTTATAGTTTTAACTAAAACATCTACCGAAATTATAGAATATTTTTAAAAATCTTGGCACATGATGGTGATGATTACGGTGATTGATAAATATGTTTTGCACTATCTGTGAAGTTTCATTTGAGTACTTCACTTTTAAATTTATTGTAATGCATTAAATTCTTGGACTAATTTTAGCTACAAAATAAATCCATATATACTTAATATAGCGGAATTAAGAAGAGCACTCTATATTTATCTAAAATGAATAAAGCAATAGATAAACATGCTAAGTATAAGAAATTGTATAATTACTCCTCCTCCAAAAATAAAATGAAAATGACTTTTCATTATATCGATCACTTATATTAGTTTATCTAATTTAAAAGTCATGTAAAATTAGAATTACAATTATGATAAATTAAATCACTAAAATTGTGATTAGCAATTGTAATCATTTGAGAAGTTATAATCAATTTCAACTTTTTTTAAAACAAATTCAATATGATATGATAATGAATTAATTCAAATTTAAAAAATAAAGTAAAAGCTGATAAGTTAGAAATTAGAATCCAATTGAAATATTGCTTACTTTTAGAGAATAGTTTGTGTGTTTTTGACTTTGTACTTAGTGGGGGAATAGGAATTATGGTTATTTGATTTTGGAGTGTTTGAGATTGTTGTTGGAAAGTCAAAAATATTTTTATATTTGAAAATATTTTTGACTTTTTTACAAATTAGGGTGTTTGGATAACTTGTAAAAGTGTTTTTTTTTTAAAGAAGAAACAATTTTTTTGTTATTGATAAGAAGCGGAAAATTTATGTTTTTTTTTTAATTTAGAAGAGAAAATTATTTTTTTTATGTCAAAAATATCTCTATCACTTATACATATATACCAATAGGGATGTGCAAAAATCGAACCAATCAATAAATCGAATCGATAAAAATGGTATTGATTTATTGTTGTTGAGTTATTGAGTTAACGGTTTTTTAATATTTTTATAAATTTTTTTATTTGGTTATTGGTTCAATTCGATTTTTCTTATTGGGTTATTAGGTAAACCGATAATCCAATAAGAATATTCCAAATTACATATTATCCCTACTTTATATACATATAGATATATATATATAAAGAGAGAGAGATACAAACATACATATATATGTATATCTATATCTATATCTATAATCTATAATATATTAAAAATGTGAAAACCCTTGAAAAAATAATTTAAACTTTTTGCCCTTCATTAAAAAAGTTCACAGAAGATAAAATTGTCTTTTTACTATTTTTGTCAAAATATAATTATACATAAACACTTCTAATAAATAATTTTTGAAAAATAAAAAACAACCGTTATTTAAGGCCAACCAAATTATAGTAGGAATCATAATAAAACTGTCTTTTTCTTGGATTCGTCAGTCCTACTAAAATAAAAATAATTTTTTTTGTTGAAAATTAAAAGACTAAAATTAATACATTGCAAACAAAATACTTTGTGGGTAGTAGGAGTTCGAATATTCTCTAGGAATAATATTTTTGGCAAAAAATTTACAAAACAAAAACTGTTGTAGGACTATATATTTCTTTTGGCAAAATAAAAAATCGTCGTGAATCCTTTTTTAACTATAACACGAGAATCCTCTTTTGTTCAAATAAAAATCATATAGGATTTCAGAAAATTAAATTGTTTTTGGTTTATTAATACTCCTATAAAAGAAGTTGCTTTGTGTGGTGATTGAATTGTTATCCTAAATAGAAAAGCCAGGTAGTTAATTTCTTCTTTAGTTAGATCATCTTTTTGTTTTAATTTTTCATACAAATTGATGATCGATAATTGCTTGACAATTTTTGTTGAAATGTAATTTTTGGTTTATCCGCTTGATAAAGTGACGTTAATTGAAATACGATTCTAAATGAATTTGTTGGACTATAAATTCATGAATTTTCTAATTTCGAGTTTATTTTGATTACAATAGAAGAAGATATAAAGAGGATGATGTTAATATATTAACTAGTGATTGACTTTAATTAGTGGCACCAACAAAAGAGCGGAGTGATGGATGGAGGTGGGGAGAGGAACTCTAGAATTCAATCTCTAAGGTTCGTTTTCCAAAAAGCTTTGAGGTTCTTCCTATTGAATCGTTGTGTTTTAAGTTTATAGGTTAACACCTATTTGATAAATTTCTACACATAAATTTATACTTCACGTTAAAAGTGTTGAATTCAGATGAACTCAATGAGACGATTATAAATTCACCCTGTTGAAAAGAATAATTGAGAAAATTTTCTATGGTATTAAATAGGTCTACTCTTTATCTTTAGATAACTTTGAATTCTTCTGGTCTTAAATTAGTCCTCTCCTTTGATTGAGAACAAGTTCTCTTAAGAATTCTATAAGCATCTTTAAATTTGATACAAGTTTCTCCAGGATGATACTTGAGTTATCCTTGCACGCGGAGTTGCGACGAAGCCAAACAAATGTTGGGTCAAACTTGATAAGTGTAGTCTAAATTTTGTATTAGAAATTTCATCTTCATCTACATAATAAAACTTTTCAATTATTTTTTATAATACTTTAGTTTGACTTTGTTTTAATTTTATTTTATTTTTTTTGATTTATTTTTTGTATTATATTTTTCTTAAATTAATATCTGATAATAACTCTAATTGAATTTTAATTTAAGGATTTTATAGGAAATCTTGCTAATGTCCTTTTTATGCATGAAATTTCTAGTGATTTCAGGTTAGTTTTCTTGACAATTTATTCTAATGTCAATTGCTATTTTCTGATAATGTTACTTTTTCATATATAATTTTATTGGTTGATGAGAGACACACGTGCAAAGCACATATACTAAACTAGTATATATATATATATATATATTAAAAATGTGAAGGGCATTAGAAATGTTGTTTGAACTTTTTGTCATTCACTAAATTCTTTGTTTTAGACAAAGTCCTCTTTTCACTATTTTTTCTAATATTTAAAAGCTGAAAATTAATTAAATATATTTATGGTAAATCTTTCCGTATTAGAAGTCATCAGAATTAGTGATTTTTGTTAATATTTAAGTGTTAAAAATTAATTAAATATATTTATCGCAAAACATTCCCTTAATAGAAGTCATCAGAATAATGACAACTGATACTTTTTCCATTAGTTTAAGAATTCAAAATCAACTAAATTTAATTTTAAGAAGATTTGAAAAATCCCAAAATAAATATAAAAGCTTTAGAATAAGAAAAATTTAAGAACTACCAAATTTTAAAGTTTTAAGTACGTAATAAGAATGTAATCAATGATTTTAAAAAAATTGACTTTAAAAATAAGAAAAAATTTTAGATATAGAAAAAAGTAACCGTACCATGAATATGGTTCAAATTGATGCCTAATCAACCACTTGAAATTTTTTATGGTAAAATATATATATATGTGCTTGAACTAAAATATATGCTTATATTTACATTATTATATTAAAATATGAAGGAACTTTGAAAAGTGAGTTGAACCTTTTATACTTCACTACAAATTTCCGTAATAGATAAAATCATTTAATTTTAATTATTCAAATGTTACACGTGCAAGGCATGTGCAATTAAACTAGTATATATATATAGAGTAGATATAAGATATATCTACTCTATATTTCTCTTCCATTTCTATAAACCTATTCAATTTTCCAAAAACCTATTTAAGCTTAAAGATTCTAATAAAATAAAACACATCAGGTAGGATTTTTACTGCAACTAAGATTTCATTTCTTATCTTGTTAGTTACTACTATTTTTATTTTATGCATATTTTCTTATCGATTAAACCGAAAACTGAACCGTTACTGACTAAAAGCTGATAAATCGATAAAAAATATATTATTGGTTTGATTATTGATTTAACATATTTAAAAATCGATAACCGATAAACCAAACCGATAATACATTAAATCGAACCGAATCGACCGATACACACCCCTACGAAAACCTATTGAAGCTTGAAGATTCTTGTAAAATAAAACACATTATGTAGAATTTTTTGATGCAACTAAGATTTCGTTTTTCTTGTTAGTTGCTACTATTTCTGTTTTATGCATATTTTCTTATCGGTTAAACAAAAGACTGAACCGTTAAGGACTAAAAATCGATAAACCGTAAATCGATAAAAAATATCTTATTAGTTTGATTATTGATTTAACATATTTAAAAGACGATAACCGATAAATTAAATCGATAATACATAAAATTGAACCAAACTGACCGATGCACAGCCCTATATACCAATATATCCCTCATTAATTGATATGAATATATCGAAAATTTGATTAACATTTTATTTTAAAATTTTATTCTTCATTTACATCATAAGTCCTTATTTTATTTTACAATTTATGTATTATTATTGCACTACTACTTTCTTAAAAAAAAAAATCAAAAACATAACTGACGATATTTAAAATAAAAATATTATAATTCATATATAAAATAATTTTTTATAAAATAATTTTTATAGTAAAGTCTACTAATACATGTCATTTTTCATAATTAGTCCCTCAAAAGCACTTTTTAAAAAAGATATATACAATCTGTTTATCAACAACATTTTTCAAATTAATTAGCCAAACACAAATTACATTTTTTAAAAATTATTTTTCTGATAATTTATTTTATAAAAGTGTTTATCAAATAAGTAGGTTTCTCATAGATTTTTCTTTAAAAAAAAATTAAATTTCTTCATTTGTTTGGTCAATTGGCAATTTTAAATAAATTTTTTAGTTTTAGTTTTCTTTTAAACTTGTATGTTTCCTTTCAATTGACAAGACGTTTAGTATTTTTAAATTTTCAATTTTACACTTGCACAATTTTTTTTTTCAATTGGCAGTTTTTAGTATTTTTATAATTTCAATTTTAAACTTGCATATTTTTATCAATTGGAAGTTTTTAATATTTTAAAATTTCAATTTTAATTTGAGTAATTTTTGTAAATTGACAATTTTTAGTATTTGTAAATCATCTATTTTAAATTTGTACACTTTTAATCAATCGAAAGTTTATAATTTAGTCAATCGAAAATTTATAATTTTTGTTATAGTCATTTTTCCTTAAAAAAGAAATAATAATTAAAGAACCCTTAAAATTGAAATGAACCAAAATATATTTACCACAAATTTCAACGATTATTAGCAATCACCATCCAATTCCATTTCATAAAATGAAGTACCGAATCCACCAAAAAACTACCCATTTTTCTCCACCAAGTATTTACGGTTTTCATATTTTTGTTTGAAATTCCTTTTTTTTTTTTTTTTTGTGCCATTTGGTTTTTTAATTTTTATTTTTTGACAATCAAATTTCTAAAATTCCTAATTTTACGATCTTTGGGAAGTTCCTTATTTTGTATCTGGGAAATGATGTTGGTTTGCAAAAAAAATTTTCCTTTGCTTTAGCAGGTTAGTTTTGCTATTTGTAATTATTTTCTTGCTTTATTTTTTTGTCCCTTTTGTCTTTTACATAGATTTAAAAACAAAGATTTAAATTTTAGTTATCTATTAGCGGACTAATAATATATGGAAAATTAAATAGCTAGAGCAAATTTAAATATAAATAACCATATAAATATATATATATATATAAATTTATCGGTTTGATTTGGTTATTTTCACGATTTTTTTAAATAAAACCATAACCAAACTAAATAACATCGGTTTTTAAAAAATTTAAAATTAAACCGTCCTAAACCAAATCAAATGTCGATTTTTTTAATTAGTTTGATTCGATTTACGGTTCGATTTGATTTTTAACCAAACCCATGAACACCCCTACTCACATGTATCTATCCTTTTTTTTTTTTCCTTCAATTATCTGTTATAGTTAAGAGTCAATTAATTCAATTTTGTTTTATTAAAATTGAATGGGAATAAATTCCTTTGACCAAGATTTGCTAATGAAGATTTTAATAAAATATTATTTCGATGCAAAACAATTGTTTTTACCGAAAATAACTAAGCGGTATGGATATGTGAAAGGGTTAGGAGTATGAATTTATTTGTGATAACCTTCAATGACCTAATATACGTGTTGTGATGTGGGCACTACACACCCAAATTGAAAGTGGGGATGGAATTTACATGTTGTCTAAAAGAATAAGTTCTTCCAAGTTGCTCCAATCTCGACTCTCGTCATCAATATTATCATAAGGAAAAACAAACGGAAAGTTTGTTTAGTGATGTTGATAGTTGAACCTGAATTGTGGTTATTGTTTATTGATGTGAAACAGGTATTGGAATTGGGAATTTTGGTGCACTCAGTAATAATTGGTGTATCTTTGGGTGCCTCGGAATCTCCCAAGACAATTAAGCCCCTTGTAGCTGCGTTAACTTTCCATCAGCTCTTTGAAGGCATGGGTTTAGGTGGATGCATCTCTGAGGTATACTATCTCTATCTTAATATAGAGTAGCATGTTTAGTCTAAGTTTATGTGAAGTTAAAAATGTTTTTTCTTTATTAAATGAAGTGCTATTACTTATTTTTTAAAAAAATTGAGATGTTTGATTAAGATTTTAAGGAAAAAGTAAGTAGTTTTTTCATAACGGTGTTTTTAAGAAAGATGAAAAAAATACTTTTTTCTTTGATAAATGCTTTTCAAATCTTGGCAAAATATAAATTACTATTCTAATATTTTGTTTTTCAAATTGATTAGTCAAACATAAATTGTTATTTTACATGTATTTTTTTTAAAAAGCATTTTCACTTCTCACAAAAAAAATAGTTTATAAAATAATAATTTTGAAAATCTAGTCAAGCATGCTTTAAGTCTTTGTATAAAATTCTTATAAGCTTATAACTCGTCATTTTGTGTAACAAAACAAGACATGTGGTTATCGATTGGAGCCAAACATTTTATTACGGAAAAGGTAGTATATTTTACTCCCTCCTTTTCATAATAAATAAATTATTGAATTTGGACATACAAATTAAGAAAAAAGCATTAAAGATATAAATTTAGAACAACATTTCATTTTTACCCAAAAAAAAAAAAGAAAAAGTTGACCTTGTAATATGTTTTCAAAAGTTAATTGGTTGTCAAATCATAAGGGTAAATTTGGAAAAAAAATCAATGGTTCACTTATTTTAAAATACCAATAAATACCCAACAATTTACTTATTCCGAAACGAACGAAGTAAAATTTATAAGTCTTTTTTCTGACACTTAAAAGTATTCTTGAAAATTGACCTTTTAGGAATAAATGGTAGTAATTGCTAGTAGAAGCACTAGTATAGACCGTGCTGCAAAATTCTCTTAACTTATTTTTGCACAATCAACAGGCAAGATTCAAGGTGAAAAAAACAGCAATAATGGCAATTTTCTTCTCCCTCACAGCACCAGTTGGAATTGCAATCGGGTTTGGAGTATCAACTGTGTATAGTGAGACCAGTCCAACTGCGCTCATAGTTGAAGGCATTTTCAATTCTGCTGCTGCTGGAATTTTGATTTACATGGCTTTAGTGGATCTCCTTGCAGCAGATTTTATGAGCACTAGAATGCAAGATAGTCCAAAGCTTTTGATTGGAGCTAATGTTTTTCTTCTTCTTGGGGCTGGTTGTATGTCACTTTTGGCTGAGTGGGCCTAAAAAAAAAAAAAAAGAAAAAGGACACAAATGGTCACTCTCCTTAAGTAAATGACACGAGAATGGCCAATATTTCAAAATTTCAAATTCTAGCCATTTTACTGGCTAATGGTAGGCGGCCGACTCCTTTTCATTTTTTGTTTGGATTTCTGCTACCTTTTTTTTAAAATAAAAATATTTTTTATTAATTTTTAATTCTAGTAAACATCATCATTAACACACACTCACAATTGACTTTCTTCTCCAATTAATTATGAATACCAATTAAATTTTTTTATTTGCTCATTAAGCAAACAACAATAACAACTCCAATTGGAATTGAGTTTTGTTTGAAATTAGGTGTGTTTTGAGGTTTCAGGCTAAGCTTTTTTTTTTTTGCAGCTCTTGTTTTTTTTTTACAAAACATATTTTCTTAATTGTGTTATTGTGGAACAACAGAATACATATCTACATATATACAACATAAGACAATAGTGATATAAATATTTTTATACAACAATGATATAGTTTTTATGCACATCATGTACTACACACATCATAGATAAAAAATATCATATACTATGCCATATTGATACAATCATTATAACATATCGATACAATCCCTATAACAATATTGATACAGTCCTTACACCATATTGATACAACCCCTATATCATATGAATACTTATTTAGATACACATTTTACACAATCATTATATAATTCTTATACACATTTTATACATATACATATTTTATCCAATAATGATACAGTTTTCATAGACCTTATATATATATATATATATAGTTTTTATACATTTTATACACATTCAATACAACCTTTAGCTGCAATTATTATGCGAATATGTATTTTATACATCAACTATAAATTTCTATACACATTTTATATAATTTTTTTATATATATTTTATACACACACCCCTCCCCCCCTATATATATATATATATATATATATATATATATATATATATATATATTATAGAACTATACAATTTGTATACATATATCTTATATAGATACATATTCTATATAACAATTATACCATTTTTATACAATTATATTTAATTATTATTTTTAAACAACAAAAAAAATAGAATAGATTTCAGTTAAAAAATTTGTAGCAAAAAAAAAAAAAGCTAAGTAAGGGTCGAATGGCCCAATGGCCATAAAGTGACATTTTTTTTTTGAAAACATTACCTAAAAGAATAACTTATGTTTCAAAACTACTAAAAATCCTTTACTTTTAAAATATTGCATATATCCCAGCATTTACCATTTTACTAAAAGTTGAGATACATGTTTAAGACCCCCTATTCATACGTTTTACTTTGCCAAAACAAGACCCGTTTCCTTCCTCATTGTACGTCATAATTTCAGCGGCGGTTTCAATTCATTTTTTCCTTTAATTCAAACTTTTGAATTAAGGTAATTTTTCCTCCTAAAATCATATTGAATTTCTTCAAATCTTATCTGACCATTTTTTTCAAAAAGAAATAATTTGCTCTTTTTTTTTTAAGTAAGTCAAATTTCGCGCTGCAATTTTCTAGTGCAAATTGCTCTTGCTTCACCTTTGTTTCTGATTTGATTTCATCTTTCTGAACCTCTACAGTGCCACCTTTTTCAGTTAACTTTCTAAGTCGATGTAGTTGTGAAGATAATGACCATTCTAGTATTAGCTGTTCTAGCACTTTTTTCCTTATAGTGTGGTGGAGCAAGCAATTCATACAAGAAAATTCAAAAGATACTAGAATGTCATACGTAGGACTTAAACTTGTGATCCAAAGTAACTTTTGAACTCCCTTCTGCCATATATACTAGAGTCTGTTGCGTGTAGTATTACATACAAGGTATAATAATACACTTAAAGAAGTTAAATCTAAGCAAGTACCAGTAACTTCGTTCAGTGGGATCCCTCAATCCACATATATGATTCTGGAACAATGACGTGGTTTACCCCCTTGACTGAGGTACTAACAGGGTGAAGAGGTGGGGATGAAAGTGCCACCTCAAAATAAAAATTCAAGATCTATGGAGGCTGTCAGAGCAAATTCTTGTATCTCTTATTCTATGTTTTTGTTGTTGTATGTATCTCTTATTTTTTAAGTTTTAGTTAAATAGGCATATCAAAGATACATGTTAGTAAGCTTAAAAACATATACTATTTATGAGGTTGTTTTGTATGTATCTCACACTATTTTTTGTTTTGATTCAAATATTTATACTAAAGATACATATTCTGTAAAACAACAGATACATTTTAAGCTTTTTGTATATTTGATTCTGCGTTACTGTGGATTAACGTATCACTTGTTATTTCAAATCTGGGTAATTTCAGATTTAGATACATATTTGCATATACATGATACTACTTTTCAATATCTTGTAGCTATTGTTATCTTTTTAAGTTTTATATGTATCTCTTGTTTTAAAGTTTTAGTGAAATCACCATACTAAAGATACATATTAGTAAGCTTAAAGATACATATAAATATATAATGAATGAGCGCTATGTTATATTTATATGTATCTCGCATTATTTTATTTTATTTTAATTCAATTATTTAGTCCTTGTACGCTATATCGTTAATCCAAACGCCGGAATGACGTAACAACACTGATATATTCATTGCAATTACTTAAAACAAAATCAAGAAAAAATAATAAAAGGGTCGTATAAATCATTTATAACTAAAAACGCAATATGAGAGAAATTTTATTTAAAAATGTGGAATAACAAACGAATTACCTATTTTTGTGGATTTTATTCAGTTTATACCTTTATTAGTTAAGTTAATTGCTAAATTAAAAGAACTTTAGCCGTTACAACCCTTAAATTATGCAAATTAGTTTAATTATTAAATGTATTTGTACCTCACGTTAGTTATATGTATTTTCAACGGTAATATGTTAAAAAATTAAGATGTATTTTATTGTACAGAAAAAATTAATGAGAGATACATGTATGTACAATCGTGCACAATATGTATCTTTAACACTAGTAATATGTATTTTTGGTATGCTAATATCACTAAAAGTAAAACACCAAGAGATACATATATATACACAACCCGAACCAGAGATACAAGATGAAGGAAAAATGTATCTAGTTAGACCAAATATGTATCTTAGTCTTCTAAAAATTACGAAAAACAGAATTATGTAAAACAACAATCAATTTTACGTTAAAAGCATAATTGAATAAACTAGAGACAAATAACTACTTTTGAAACGTTAAACAAGATACAATTTTTTTGTCAGATCTCTTTTCGCATAAACAAGATACATATCTTTTTTGTCAGATCAATTGCAAGAAATGCTCAATGGCATACCATGCCATAACTGAAATGATAGTATACTTGTCCTTGTAGATTTGCGCAACCTTAACTTCACTATTTTTGTAACTTGTAATGATCTTATTCCCCTTCATATCGAACACCGACAACGAAAGGGGTTTGAGTGATTATGCTATTATATCGTTAATCTAAACGCCGGAATGACGTAATAACACTGAAATAATCATTGCAATTGATGAAAGAAAATCAACAAATAAAAAAAATGTATGGTTTTTTTTTTATGAAACGTATGAACTTTTTGCAATCTGAAAATATTCATTGCAATTGATGAAAGAAAATCAACAAATAAAAAAAAAGAGGCCGTATGAATTTTTTTGGATGGGACGTATGAACTTTTTGCAATCTGAAAACTGATTATGGAAAGGTTCTTGTTTAAAATGGTGGAATGGCAAACTAATTATCATATATTAAGGGATATTATTTAGTTTTTACCATAATTAGTTAGGTTAATTGCTATATTAATCCTAGTTTAGCCGTTACATTCCTTAAAACATGGTAATTAGTTTAACTAATACATGTATCTGTAGGACGTATCAAACTTAACTTATATGTATCTTCAAAGGCTAAATGTTGGAATTTAACAAAATTTTAAAAATAGTTGGGATTTTTAGTAAATACTAGTAAATATGCCATTGTATATGTAATTTTTACTAATTTTTTTTCGACAAGAGACATATGTCCATATGCCCAAACTTGGACTATTTTTTTTAAAAGGCTACACAATATTTTTTTTAAAAAGGACAAGAATGGCACCTAACATTAAAATAATACCACAAAAGTAGCACCCATAGTTAAATAGCCACTGTCCATATAAGAATTTGTACCATTTCATCTTCTTCTTATTTCCCCTTTTCTCTCATTCTCTTTAACGCAAAATTCTTCCAATTTCTCATCGCGACTTCAAAATTCACTGATCGAATGCTCTCATTTTTATCATAGCTCATGATTCTGAAAATTGATTGAGAAGCTATAACTGTTTTGATAGGTCAACAAAATTCACCTTTTTTTTTTGTTGTACGGTGCCCAGCAAATTAGTGCAAAAAAAAGTTCTTTTACTGTGATTTTGAAAGTTTGAGTCTTTCTAAAAAGAATTGTACACAAAAAAATTCACCACCAAATCTTCTTTGAGATGTTTGACATCTAGCATGTCGTCTTCCTTTCTTTCTTTCCTTTTTATTCACAATTTTCTTTCTATCCAAACTTTTAAACCTCCATTCCTTTATCTTTTTCGATACTCCAATTTATCTTTTTCATTTCACAAATTTTATATAAAATATTCAAAAATCTACATTCAATTAGCTTTCTATAATTTTTTCATTATAAATTTTCTCAAAATTGATACAAAATAATGACTTTATCTTTAGTTTTAGTTCCAATAATGATAAAATACGAAGGTATATAAATATGCTATACGTACACAAAAACATGCACAGATTTTTACCCTTCCATTTGAAAAGGTGTATGAATGTGCCATATATATATACTGTCTCAATTCGGTATAGCTACTGTATATGCTTGCACAAATTTTCTCTGTAAAAAGTGTATTTATGTGAAAAATATATTGTATCAATGTGGTATAAAAGTGTATCAATCTAGTATAAAAGAGTATCAATTGGGTATATGAACACTGCTACTGTATCAATGTGGTATAAAAGTGTATCAATCTAGTATAAAAGAGTATCAATTGGGTATGTGGACACTACATATGCATGTATAGGTTTCCCTTCGATCTTTTTATAAAAGTGTATCAATATGGTATAAAGGAGTATCAATTGGGCATAAGGATCCCTTCTCTCTATCTTAAAAAGTGTATCAATGTAGTATAAAGGTGTAT
>NC_061121.1:215879879-215895988 GCF_002878395.1 Capsicum annuum
AGTGATGAGTTATGAACATTCCGATCGAACCGTGAATAGTATTGAACAGTAAAACATGCAGGAAAAAGTACTGAGGCCTGGCGTATTTTTGCTCCAACTTTAAACGATCATAAATCCTTGTACATAATGATCTGGGTGATCTACTATATATCAACAGAAAGCTTTACGAGTCCTCTTTCCAATGAAATTGGTTTCATCCAATTTGTCTATCGAAGCAAAACGTTATGGTCAATCTACTTCAACCTATCAAAAGTGAATTTTTGGGTCAACTTCAAACAATCATAACTCCTCATACACAACGATCTGGGTGAGATACTAAATATCAACGAAAAGATATGAGAGTCCTATTTCTAATGAAATTGGCTTCATCCAATTGGGATTTCGTAGTAAAATGTTATTATTGAACTACTTCAGACTATCAAAACAGTCAACCAAAGGACAGATTCAAGAATTTTTTTATTTTGAGGGGTGTTTTGGTCATTCTCCCTCACCCAAAATCCATCCAAACCCTAAATTAAATTCTATTAGAAGCATTATATGTTATATTTCATCAAATTCCCTCAAAAAGAAAACCCTAAGCTCCTACATCCAACTTCAAGAACCTCCAAAGTTCACCATTAATTCTGCAAATTTATTCAAGTTTCAAAGTTCCTAGTTCAAGAACTCCAAGAACTATCATTCAAAGGCATGATTAACTTCTCACAAAACGAGTATCGATCTAAAGTTCATCATTCAAGGTATGTTGAGTTTTTCAACAAGAACTCTCTTTCGTTCTTGTGCCCAAAAGTAATTTTCTTTACAAAGGCATGATTTTTATTTGATTTTTACGAATGTGAAGCATGAACCCATATCTTATGATGGTTATTATGAAATCTTGATGTTTATGATTTTGAAAGATGAATTTACATGTCTGGAGATATAAAGCATGAATCTTGAATGATATTTAACATTATTTTGATATTTGGGTCGTGAATCCCCATCGGAAATTGTGTTTTTTTTAGAAAGTGTGTGTTATAAGCACGTTGATATTGAATATTTGAGATATTTTGAATGATTTGACCTTTAGGTCTTAATGGAGTTGTTTTGAACTCGAGTGTGAAAGAAATCCACAGCGTGATTGATTTTGATAGATGGGAAGCATGATGGCTCCCGATGTATATTTATATATTACTGAAATTGTTTTGTTGTGGATTGTCTTTGAAATGATCAGCGCTAAGTACGGGAGAAATCTTTAGCATTGAGTAGGAGGTATAAAGTGACTTTACTTCCCTAGAACTACGTGCCTCCGTAAGAGTGAGCCTGAGGCTGATTTATATAGTGATCACTAGTTTGTATGGATTTGATATCGATAGTCCTACTACGATGGCAAGGATAGGACGGCTCTCCCCAATGTGGGTTGTACATTGGACTCCATATAGCTCACATGGCTTATGTCAGTTATAGGATCTCCTAGTGTCTGTGTGTTTCCTTATGTCTATGGTGAATGGTGTAGTGATTTGAAAGTGGAATTATGAAAGTTATTCTTTCGAAAGATTTAAATGATATTTACATTATGAGAATTGATATTCTTGATGAACTGAAAGTGATTGACAAATTATATGATGACTCACATGTGTTATTGTACTTATTTCATCCTCTCATGATTATGATGATTTTCTTAGGACTATGTGAGTCTTTCATACATCCTGCATATTTCTTATAAATATTTATGATGATGATGTCTATACAACTTTATATACCTCCATATACTCGGTTCCTTTCCATGGTACTGATCCACATCTTCGGATGTGGGCTGCGTTTTCTCGAAATGTAGGTTTAGGTGCTCAAATCTAGGGTCGACGGTAATTCTTTGCATACGCTGTTCTATATCCTCTATTGTGGTGAGTCCTCATGCTTCGAGGATGTGATATTTGATGTTGGTTTCACGGAGTCATTTACATTTGATAACTGAGTATGAGTCAGTTAGGGCATGTCTCAATGACTTGCTGGTTTTATTGATTTTCTTAAAGGCTTGTTAGACTAGTATATATGATGGTAGTTGACTAATAAGTCGTATTTTGTTATCTTTCTGAAATTCTTTTATTCTTGGATGATGATTACTCTGTTGATATTTGAGGGTTATTTATGGAAACGCCGTTAATTTGTGTTGAATTGAATGAAAATAGCTCAAAGGGTTAGCTTGGGGCTACTCGTAGCCTCAAGCACTGTGTGACGCTCCGGGACCCATTTTTTCGAGGCGTTACAAATGTCTTATGTATTGTCGTCATGCCTATGCCTAAGGTCCAAGTTATCTATGTGAATTATGTCACTAAACGACCTCCAAACTAGAATCAATGATGTCTCAATACTTCAATTTCTTTTCAAAGTAATCAAGCTCTATGTTATAATGTTCATGATCCATGAATCCTTGTCCGATATCATGCTTAGTTCTACGGGATTATGCTTTCTATACTATCGATTTATTTAGTGTTGGGTTTATCCAAAGCTATAAGGTTTATGCAAACTCATTTCCGTTTGCAGTTCTTTAAATGAGGAGCAATAGCTCCAAGTGGCAATCCTTGTCTCCATCGTTGACTACATGAATTCCATCTCTATGTTATAAACCTCATGATATATGCTCATATGTTTTTTATTGTTCTTGGTCCTAAGAACTCATGTGTGTATGTTTATGTCCAAACAACTATCGGTCTACGATCTAGGCATTTGATATATGAAGCCCTTTGTGCCAAATGCATCATATCGGGCAACACATTTCCTACCTTGAGTAGTGAAACAACTAGGACTTATAATTAACTAGAATTACTCCCATTCTTGAAGCTTATGCTTCGGTCTCTCAATGACCTTCCGTATGATAGTTTGATAGTAGTTATGTAAGAGAAGTAATGTTTTAGATCAGGAGTAGATGTTCTTGAATGCGAATATTTGATGTGATTTCTTGGGCTAAGGTTATACGAAAAGGGGGATGAAAGAGATGAGCTTTTCTTATGTGAAATAGTTAGGAAGGAGATATTTGGTGAAAATCTTTGTAAGGGAGATTTATTTTGCTGATCTTAGTGGGGAGATCCATGAAGTGGGTACAGTAATGATAGACTTGAATGTGGTGATTAATGAAAACACAAACCCATGTGCAATGTGGTTAAGTACTCCCTGAATTAAAACCCGAGGTTGTTTGATGGTAGTGATAAGGTGAAGTAATATACTTAAAGGGGTGTAGAGTATGGGGCCCCAAAGCTTAAGCTATCACCTTTTACTCCGAATTAGGCTTCAACATAGAAGTACTGTGTAGTGGGACTCAAACTTTTGTGGTTCGATGTGTGATGGTAGAATTGTAAGTTGAAAATGATGATGTATTTTATTTAATATGGGGGGCATAGATGCGTAGTGTCTCTATGTTTAAGGCTATTTGTTGTATCATGTAAGGTAGAGAATGCTTCTATTCCAGTCTCCCGTGAAATCTCATTTCATAATAAGTACCTATGTAAATTAGGCCTATGATCGCCAAATAAACTCATGCCTTATGTTGTGATGATTACTATCCCAAGAAATCATGTACAAGGTTATTTCTATGTCAATTCTTATTATCTCACGCTTCGTGCTTATACTTTTGTCTAGGGGTTATCATGAAGCTCTTTGAAGCCTAGTTGAGGAAAAATGTTCAATGTGAGGTTACATTCCTTATTCAATACTTTAGATCTCTAAAAAGTTCCTACCCCTCATTAGAGGATGAATAATTCCTAGAGGGAGATAATGTAACACCCTGTCATTTTTTGCGAAGGTTAAACCATCCTTCCTACATTTGTAGACCCGAACCCATTGGTTTTTACTTATATATGTGTGAATTACAGTTTCTTAGTATGGAAATATCCTTGGAGATGAAAATACACCAAAAAATCTCCTAGCTCAAAGTTGAGTTGAACACTTTCCTATAGATTGATTTTTAGTATATGATTTTGATTAGGTCAACTTACATAGACTATTTCTCCTAGTATATGAAGATTCATGTGGCCTACTATATATCAAATTGAATCCCTTCGAGTCTTCTTGCCAATGCCACTGACCGTTCATCAATCCGAGTCTGAAGTAAAAAGTTATAAGTATTTGAATTAGGCACTGTCCAGGCTGTGCGATAGTGCATTCATCTCCTACTTAAGGCCTACGCCATAGGTTATGTGTTGCACACCTTGGACTATGCCATAGGTTGTGCGCCGCATGGCTAAGGTAAAGCAGAATAAATGATCCGTTTTTGTGTTATTTTAAGGTAAATAAGGTCCTTTAACATCCCATAACCATCCCTAAACACTTATTGATGTAACTAAAGTTCATATACATGCGTTATAACTCACAAAATCCCTAGTTAATCTTCATTAAGAACAATTAGGGAAAACAACCTACGGTTTGAACTCTTAAGCTTCAAAGGTCAATTTCTCCACATTTTCGTCATTGCTAAGGTACGTGGGGCTATCCCAAATCTCATGGGCATGGTTTTTATGATTTTTACAAGCGTTAAATTTATATACGTATGTACCTATAATGAGTTTTGGGAAATTATTTTAAAAGCATGCATCATGGACCAAATTGGATGAAAATATGTATTTAACATGGGATTTTTCCAGAAGCTTGATTTATAATTTTGTGCGTATGTGATCTTAGTTCTAACAGTGATTTATGAATATAACTCGTAATATTACTTTCCCCAGAATGAAATTTATGGTCCTTGCATTTCATAAATTGTGAATTATTTTTGGAACATAAATTAAAATCCCTTTTTTTATCATGAGATTTATGTATAACCAATGTTGGGGATGGTTTACGAATGATTAAAACTCTTGAGTTTAAATGACACTTTAACCACTATGCATTGTTGTTTGTACGCTTTCAAAGGGGTATCTCTTGTGCTAAAGGATTTTGTGTCTTAACTGAAAGAAATGAATGCATTGAATAAATTAACTGGCAACCTTATGTTAATGATTTGTAAAGAGAGTATGTTTTATGAATTTACATATGCTTTTGAAAATAAGAACTCTCATGTGATTTGATAAAATCTTTTGGGTGCTCATATGTATGTTTTCGAATGCGAAGGGCGGATGTGATGTGGTATGATATGAATGACTCGCAAGTCTTGGTATGATGATAACCTTAGATGATATTCCATTCACACAATAAGCGCTAAATATTTTTGAGCAAGAAGCATGATTTTGAAAGGACTAAAATTGGTCTAAAAGAGAGCTAGATGGTTAGTCGAGGAAAGCATAGATGGTTACTCGAGGGAAGCATTTGAGTGAAAGGGCTCATTGATGGAAATCGTGTTTTGCCAATGCTAGATTTATTATATGTTATCCTATATGGGAGGATAATTAGGACATCTCACATGGGGGATTTCCTACGGTATTCTCACATAGGGGGTATTACAAATTTTATGAACTCCAATCCTTGCGTAAAACTTGGATTGGGGGCTTGACCGCCATGTCAATGGCAGATTCTATATAGCCCGTGGGATTGTAGCAATGCCGGGTGTACCATCTAGCTCAGAAGTAAAGCAAAGAGTTAAATCATGATTACAAGAAAGTGTTTTGAAGCTTATTTTGAAGCAAGTAAGTTTATAGGAGTTATTTCATATACTTTCATACTCTAGTTCAAGTTGTAGCATCATCCATAGGAAATTTATCCTAATTCCTTAGTTGCTCTAATTTTATTGTCCATGTCTCGTTGTACAGATGATACAAGTGCAAAAGCTTAGAGTCTAAAGAACATGGCCCTTCAAAATTGGGTCATCAAAAAGATTATTAAATAGCACAAGGACATGAGAGGATTCCATTAGTGCTTCAAGGTGTATTTATTCGAGGGTATACCTTAATCCTGATGAAATTGTGGTTTTCAGACTGTGGTATGAAGTGTATTCAGTTACTTTCAAAAATTTTGTTGCAGATGCGATGCTTAAGGGTAAAGTTATGTAGCAAAATGTTGGAATCGTATTACCACCCGAGTAGTAGTATATAATAGGGTGTCATGATCTATTGAAATTAAAATGGTTCAAAAGTTAGTGATATGATTCTCAGTTTTAGAAGTCAGAGTAAGGATGACTTTTGCATTAAAAAGCTAGTTTTAGTTGTATAATCGTTGATTGAGGGATGGTTTGCCATTTTATTGTAATAGACTGATGTGGTAGCAATATTTGTAGATTGTATGATAGTCTGTGAAGAAAGTGACTGGCTATGATTATTATTTATTCAAAATAGGGAAGGATCACAGAATGGATAGTTACGGTTGTTATAGATATTATTTATATGTGAATGAAAAGGGGCAGATTAGATAAAAAGTTATGGGTAGAGACTCTGTCATGACCTGAACTGGGACCCTGGCTGTGACGAGCATCCCGGACGATAAAGGCCCAGACGACCTTCTTTATCTGGTAATCATGCACAATATTCATAAATTATAATAGAAGATGTAGAATTGTAAATCATTACAGAAACATGGTCATACTCTAAGTTCAATTAAACTATGAAAAATGAAATCCAATATCAACTACACAACATCTGAACAATTCTACAAAATCTCTATTACATCTAAAAATGACAACTATCTGAAACTGGGAGAAGGTCCCCAGTGGACCAAAACCTAAATAAATAACATAATTTGAAAGAAATAGGCCTTCTTGACTAAATAAGGCTCACCAACTGCACACACTATTGTCTAAAAAGTCTACGGCCTAGCAGTACCTCTGAACTAAGCTTTAGACCTTGGGAGGAAGGGGGGTCAATACAAATATATTGGTATGCAAAAAAATTCAAAATAAAGCTTGTATATAAATAAAATAGTTGAGAGATATTCATAATAATCATGAAAGATATCATTTCAAAACATATGGGCATTTCTGATAATCATAAAAATTTTCCGTCAATGCAATTTCTGATCTTTGTATTACTTCTGAGTTAGGTGTAACTCCCCTTCAAGCCTGATATTCCACAGGCAACATGGAGTCTACTATTGAATCGATGGGGAAGCCCCCAACCAAAGTGTGCTGCATGTGTTGGAGTATTTGAGTCTGATATACCATAGGGCACTAGGCCAGCGTATAATAATATACTCTGATCGGCAAATCACGATTTCGGTAAATGAGTTCTCTGAACTCGTTCCTTCTTTGGGGGACCATCTAATCTCTCTTTTTGCCCAATTTTAGTCTGTTCTAAAACATGCACCATTCTAGTTTCAAAATCTAAAAATCTTATTTCGAACATGCATTCTACTCTATGTTGAATTAACATGGCATTATCTGAGTTGGTGCTGTCACACCAAGACTTGCAAGTCCTATTTCTGAGCGATAATGCATCATGCATGATTCTTTCATCAAAAACTCAATTCATACCACCCAAACATGCAAATAGTATAAGAGATTTCATGTTCCACAAGCACAAGTCAAAACTATGCAAGGATTATCATTCTTTCAATAACAATGTGGTGGTCCTAAAATCTTTGTCAAACTATGCAACTCTTTCTATTAGATATTTATATTCAATATTTATCAATACAAACAATCCTCTCTTTTGATTCAAAAATCATATTCATGTCATAGTATAAATCAATATATTTCGTATCATGCTTTTCAAGATGCATTTCAAAACAATCCATATCATATGAAAACTGGGATAAATCATCTCAAAAGAGGGATTTAATGTGAGTCTTGCTCTCAATTCAAACATCACATTAAAACACATACATACATATACATAGGATTTCAACAAACTTTGGAGAAAGGTCTAACGACTAAAACAATATTATAAGGCTTCTAAAAACATGATTAAAATCGTAAATCCAAAACCCTTTTCTTAAAAATCATGATTTCTAAACCCTTTGCATAACTTAAAGAAGATTTCTATGTCCATGAAATTTTAAAAAGAACCCATGTACGATAAATTATAATATCTGAAAGATGGAACCTTGATCTTGATAGATGAAACCCGGATATTGATTTATTTCTTGGAGATCTTGAACTTAATGCTTGATTTTCTTGAATTTCTTGTTCTTGGAGAAAACCCTAATTGATCTTATTTTGAGAGTTAAGAGGAAGTTTTTGATGTTGAACTTATAATGATTGATTAATAACACTTAACAGGTCATTTGATTCGTGTGAAAGGTTTTTAGAGTGAGGGAAAGGCCAAAATACCCCTAAGGAACCCAAAAAAATTGCATAATTGTATCAGTTGATGACTAGGGTCGACGGGTCATCACTCTATTTATAAGTCCTCACCTAGGTCATCACTTTTGGGTTAGTTTTCACCAATCACTTCCTTAGGCAGACGACCAGGTCTAGCGGCCCGTCACACGGCTGATAAGTCGTTAGTCTCGTCATCACGTTTTGGCAGACAAACACTTTGAATTAAAATAAGTATAACTTTCTACTCCGATATCAAATTAAAACAAAACTAGTGGAACTGGAAAAAGGACTCAAAGAACTTTCAATTTATATATAGTAGGACTCCTAATCCATTATATGTAAATAGTTATAGTCGATTGACATTGACCTAAGTTTCGACGCTCACTCAAACTCAAATGATGGGAAAGCTTTCAATTTGTCCTTAAGTTAGGGTACCGCAATGATCTCAATTAATTCTCAAATAGGTTCCCACACTACATAATTGATTAATATACCAAATTTTCATAGGATTTATGGCTTTTGGATCATCTACGGATAGAAATAACGGTTTTTGTTCTAGCCTAAAATGTGGGATATTACATTATCTCCCCCTTGGGATCGATCATCCCCAAATAATGGGTAGAAATGTTAAAGTCTTAAAGGTATGGAATAACGTGTAAACAATATGTCTTCTAAGAAGGGATATAGCCGAGCTAAAATATCTAAACTTCTATTATGAAATTGAATTTTAAGCTGACTTGACTTTACTTGCTTTAAGGAGCTGATTCATGCTGAAAGTTTAGGATTCCCTTGAAGTGTTCATAATCTAATCATATATATTGAATTGAGAAGTGATAACTTAGGCAAGTATGAATAATGAAGTAATAATGATTGGCTAAACTCTGTTAACCTGAATTATGGGATCTAGGGTTAGGTCATGATGAGGTGCTAATTACTCAAGATTTATTATGTGTTAAGATTTTGTGATAATTTAGAGATATTAATTAATGTTTGTTGGTTGAAAACAGTAGACACCACTACTTTGATTTGCATGAGAAAGAAATCATATACAGTAGGAAGTTAATTATCAATAGGGACTCGGAAATACTTCATTTAATAATTAGCATTGTAACAAGGTTGGTTAAATTGAGGTAAAATCTGGACAATGAACAGAAATTCCCTAAGTCCGAGAGGATTAGGAAATTAGATGCTTAAATAGGTCGAGAGACATTTGAGTATATCATCGATAAAGATAGCTTGTTATCCTAACAACCATGAGAATCTTGAGTCATCTCTAGCATCTGTCATGTATCGTAAGCCCTAGTGAACATAATTCTGGTTATTTCATAAAATCTGGGTTGCAAATATCGAAATTAAAGTGATAAACAATCATTTCTGAAACCTAAATCCCCATTTTAGGAAACATTAAACTATCAGTAAATTAAATCGTAAACGACTTGAATTCACACCATATTCCCTATTGGATTCAACCCCAACCTAGTTGGGTTTATATAGACAATGCTCGGTTACACCCATTCAAGAGTGTAGTTTGAGCGTTATCAAAAATGTCCCTATTGTTGGGGAATACGGTTGTAAACAGAAAGTTGTGTGCGCTAATTGACTGTTAGTTAGGTTTCCTAGATTTATGTTTATTTGTTGTTTTTGTTTATTTTAGGTTCCTTGTTGTTTAGGCCAAAAACAAGAAGTTTTGGAGAACCGTTATTACCAATTAATTCGAAACCTCAGCTGATCGAGAGAATGAAAGAACAGCAAGAGGCTGACAGACTGGCAGCCTTGGCCAGGGATCAGGTGAACATACAGAACCAGGGTCAACAAGAACATCACCCGAACCATGATGATGAAGACTTGGGTGATAAGGAATTACTGAATCCTCAAAACCCAAGGCGACTTGAGCAAATTGCTGCACCAGTGCAGCAAAATTTCAATAGAAACCATCCAGTCAGAGGAAGGTATGGTCAACAACCTGTCCATTATGAGGTTGATGACGATGATGAAGGAATGAATGGAGTAGGTGTAACGGGTGCTATCATTCCTACACCGTTGGCACCTAGTGCAAAATTCAGCATAATAAGTACTATGATTCAACTCCTGAATTTGAAGGGGTTGCTTGGAGGCTTGCCTGGGGATGATGCGAACATGCACTTCCTAAAATATAGCATCATTTACAAATCTTTTAATAATTCGGGAGTGAGCCAGAATGCGATGCGGTTGATATTATTTCCATTGTCTCTATCTGGGGAGGCAACAATGTGGTTAAATAAGCTAGAGCCCCACTCTATAACCAACTGGAGACAGTTGAAAAAGGTATTGCTAGAATGGATCTTTGCACCCTCAAAGAGGGTATAGTTGAGGGATGAAATTAGTAACTTCAGGCAGCTCCCGACTGAAGCATTGCATGAAACTTGGGAGAGATTCAAGAAAAAGATGGCACAATATCTGAACAACAACATGACGGACTTGCACTTGATGGAGACTTTATACAAAGCTTTTAACTCAATGAAAAAGCCAATTGTAGATAATGTTGTAGGTTGTTTGTTCATTGACCTTTCTTTTCAAGATCCTTCAGACATGCTGAATAAAATGACCAAATAGAGTTGGACTTGGCATAGAAGATATTCTATGGTAGCTAACCCAACTATTTTTAGTAGTATGATTGCGAAGTAGGGAAGAAGGGATGAGGAGGAAGACCAATACATGCCCACTTAAAGACTCAGATGGACTTACTGACAAAGCACTTGCTATCATAAAAGACTAAAAAGGTTAATGTTGTGGAATCTCAGTGCACTATTGTTAGTGATGTAGATGAGGAGGCAAATTATATTACTAATCAGGGGGATTTCTAAGGCAATAGCCAAGGGAATCAAGGTTGGAACTTTTATGATAAGGCTGATTATAAAGATAAGGAGTAAGGAAACTAGATAAGCAATAATGATAGAAGTGTTTTGTATGTTCCTCTTAGAAGTCAGGATGTTGCACAAACTAGATCTGGCAAGATGTCCATGGAGGACATGATGGAAAAATTATTGAAGAAAGTTGAGGTATAAACTGGGGGGGGGGGGTGTAACCACTATGAAGTTGGAGCAGTTGGTTAGTTCACACTCCACTTCTAGCATACAGTTGGAGCAGCAGATTAGCCAACTTTCCGCAACCCAGAACCAGAGAAAAAGTTGTACTTTACCTAGTGATACGATTCAGAATACGCAGACTAATGGCTTATGTATGAAGATTACCACTAGGAGTGGTAAGATCTTACTTGTACCTTCTATGGGCAAATCTATAGATGGTAAGGTGGTTGTTGATGAATCTGGAGAAAGGACACTAGTGGAGTCTAAGAAGATAGATAGTTCTATTAATTCTTCAAAAAAGGAAAAGGAGAAAGAAGAGGATGTGGTGTTGAAATCAATCCCTAGACCACTGTCTTCCTTTTCTCAATGATTGAAGAAGAAGGCTGATAATGCCAAATTCAGACAATTCATGGCAATGCTCAAGTAATTGAAAATAAATATGCCTCTGGTTGAAGCACTTGAACAAATGCCAGGATATGCGAAATTCATGAAAGACCTTATGACTAAGAAATAAGCGGTGAGCTGCGAATTGGAGGCAGATCTCCACCTTTGTAGTGCTATTTCTATAAGGACCTTAGTATAGAAGAAGTCAAACCCAGGTGCAGTCAATATTCCCTGAACAATTAGGACTATGGAATTCACCAAAGCACAATGTGATCTGAGAGCAAGAGTTAATTTGATGTCACTAACTATTTATAGAAAGTTGGGTCTAGAAAATCCCACACCCACTAATATAAGACTCGTGATGGCGGATAGGTCAGTAAAGTGACCTGTTGGCATTCTGTATGATGTGTTGGTGAAGGTGTCCAACTTTATATTCCCTACAGACTTCATCATTCTGGATTGCAAGGTGGACTTTGAGGTTCCCATAACCTTGCGTCAACCTTTCCTCACAACCGAAAGTGTGCTGATTGATTTGAGAGTGAATGAGCTCTTATTTAGGATGAACGTTGAAATGGTACAGTTTGATGCGGGAAAATCAATGAAGCATAATGAAGAAATAAGTGTGTTCTCAGTAGTTGATGTGTATTATGAGGACGAAAGAAGGTGCCCATAGTTAAGTAACTTGTTATCGAACCTTTTGCCGCGGTCATAATGAATTATGATAGTGAAGGCATTAGGGAGTATGAAGAGACTGTTTTTGCCTTGACAGGCATGGGTTGATACCTTTATGCTTCTAAAAAGCTAGACCTTGACCTGGATAATTGACCAACACCACCAGCCAAGACATCTATTGAGGAGCCTCCGATGTTATAATTAAAGAAATTTCCTGGGCACTTATGGTACGTGTTTTTGGGAAATGGGAACACGCTACCTATTATTATTGCAGCTGATTTGGGTGAACAATAGGTGAATGCACTTATTTTAGTACTTCATAGGAACAAGGGAGCTATAGGGTAGACCATCGTAGTTATTATTAGCATTCCCCTGGGCATTTGGATGCATGAATTTCAGCTTGAGGAGGATTCTATCCCCACCATTGAGCATCAGCACCATCTTAATCCACCGATGCAAGAGGTAGTTAAGAAGGAGATTATTAAGTGGTTGGATGCAGGAGTGCTTTACCATATTTCTGACAGCAAATGGGTGAGCCCAGTTCAATACGTACCCAAAAAAGAGGGTATGATGGTGGTTGCTAATGAAAAGAATATGTTGATTCCACTCAGGCATGTAACTGGGTAGAGAGTTTGCATGGACTACAGCAAGCTAAATTCTTGGACTCTGAAAGACTACTTTCTGATGCTCTTTATGGACCAAATGCTTGATCGATTAGCTGGCAGGGGATGGTTATTCTAGATACAACCAAATATGTATTGCTTCTAAAGATCAGGAGAAGACGATGTTCACATACCCATATGGCACCTTCGTATTTGAAAGGATGCCATTTGGGCTATGTAATGCACCCGCCACTTTTCAACGGTATATGATTTCTATCTTCTCTGACATGGTGGAGGATACCATAGAGGTATTCATGGATGATTCACTGTGGTGGGTGATTCATTTGAGATGTATTTGGCAAATCTGAATGTAGCATTGCAAAGATGTATTAAATTTAATTTGTTGCTTAACTGGTAAAAAATGCTATTTTTTGGTCAAGGAGGGAATCGTTCTCATCCACAAAATTTCTAAAAAGGGATAGAAGTTTATCGAGCAAAGATAGAAGTTATTGAGAAACTACCACCTCCCATTTTAGTGAAAGGAGTGCGTAGTTTTCTTGGATATGCTGACTTTTATCGGAGATCTATAAAAGACTTCTTAAAGATTGTAAATCCACTTTGCAAACTTTTGGAGAAGGACGTGAAATCTTTCTTCGATGACGAGTGCTTGAAGGCACTTGAATTCCTTAAAAAAATATGATAGAGGCCCCTATTGTTATTACACCTGACTGGGCAAAATCATTTGAGATCATATGTGATGCAAGTAGTGTTACCCTTGGAGCTGTATCGGGGCAAAAGAGGGACGAACTATTTCATCTGTTATATTACACCTGCAAAGCACTGAATGGAGCGCAAAATAATTACACCATCATTGAATAGGAACTTTTGGTTGTAGTGTATGCTTTTGAGAAATTCAGAGCTCATCTTTTTGCGACCAAAGTAGTGGTCCACACCGATCGCGCTTTCTTGAGGAATTTCATGGCTAAGAAGGATGCTAAACCAAGGCTGATTAGATGGGTATTGCTTCTGCAAGAATTTCACTTTGAGGTCAAGGATAGGAAATTTTGTGAAAACCAAGTTGCAGATCATCTGTCTAGAATGGAAGGTGAATAGGAAAGTAGTGATGAAGTAAAGATAAATAATGCATTCCCTGATGAGGAGATCCTGGCTGCCACTATGGATAAATTGCCTATGTATGCAGATTATGCAAATTATGTTGTGAGTAAGGTTATCCCAAAAACCCTTTCTTTCTAACAAAGGAAGAAGTTCTTGCATGATTTCACGCATTACCTTTGGGATGAGCCATATCTTTTTCGGCGATGTGCATACAATATTATAAGGAGATACATACCGGAAGTGGATGTATTATGCATATTGGAAGCATGTCTTGCTTCCCCAGTTGGGGGTCACCACGCAGGTGGACGAACGGATAGGAAGGTGTTGCAGAGTGGCTATTATTGGACAACATTGTTCAAGGATGCCGACGAGTTTATGCTAAAATGTGACCAATGCAAAAGGAAGGGGTCAATCTTTAAAAGGCATAAGATGCCCTTGACTAAGATGCTTGAAGTGGAATTATTTTATGTTTGAGGCATTGATTTTATGGGTCCTTTTGTGAGCTCATATGGGATGAAGTATATTTTAGTTTCTATTTACTACGTCTCAAAATGGGTCGAAGCTATGGCATTGTCTGATAATGAAGGGGAGAGGGTGGTTTCTTAACTTAAGAAGAACATCTTCTATCACTTTGGAGTACCACGTACTATCATAACTGATGGAGGATCTCATTTTTCAACAAAATGTTTCGAGTAGCTTTGGCAAAATATGGGGTGAAAAAACAATGAGTGGCTACTCCATACCACCCATAAACCAGTGGGCAAGTAGAGGTATCAAATCGTGATATTAAAGCCATCCTAGCCAACATGGTGAATTCTAGCCGGAAAGATCGGTCTCAAAAGCTCGATGATGCCTTCTAGGCATATCGAACTGCTTTTAAGACACCCATTGGCATATCACCATTTCAGCTAGTCTATGGAAAAGCTTGCCACCTACTAATAGAGCTGGAGCACAAGGCCTTATGGGCACTCAAAAAGAATCTGAATTGGAAGGAAGCAGTAGAGCTAAGACTGGGGAAATTGAATGAGATGGATGAATTCCATCTCAGGGACTATGAACGAACAGATCTGTATAAAGACAAGATTAAAAAGTACCATGATTGGAGAATAGAGAGAAAAGAATTCCAGAAGTGTGACTTGGTGCTTCTGTTCAATTCCAGACACAAATTATTCCTAGGTAAGCAAAAATTTATGTGGTCAGGCCCTCTTAAAGTTAGTGAAGTCCACTCATCTAGAGTAGTCAAACTTGAAAATAAAGATGACAGTTCCTTCAAGGTAAATAGGCAACGTTTCAAGCTTTACATTTGCCCGAAAGAATCAGTGAAAAGTATCACCATTATCTGTTTTGATGAATTCTGAAGTAATTAAGATACCTGAGTCATGCCGCGACGTGAAATTAGGCGCTGAATGGGAGGCAACCTATGACCCCCGAGATTGATCCATTCAAGTTATACTTTAACCCTTAGTTTAGTTTTGCTTTGATTTTGAGTTGAGGGTGTAGGGTAGTATGTTGTTGTAATATATTTTATAGTAACTAGGAGAAATACAAGTACAGAAAGCAGGTGATATTTTTTTTATAGATTTTTAAATTCCTCTACAATGTTTTGTTTGCAAAGATTATGTGAATTACATTTACTAGTGACCATTGTGAATCTTGTTGTGGCATTAGTTCTAGCTGCTTGATGATCATTGCCGAACAATTACATGAACTAGATAAGTGGTGGTCTTCAATATATTTTTGTGCCATATGTGTGTGAGAAACTACTTCATTCCCTCTATATGCTAAAGCCAGAACTTTCCTGGTTAGTCTTACCATGGTTAAAGGATAGGGGTTAGGAAAGGATCATAGTCCATTTTGTTGATTAACCCACTTTTAGCCTAAATAGCTTTCCCTATGTGCATCATATCCCTTGATCCCTATTTTGAGCCTAATTAGCCTATTTCTTTCTTATGACACCTTTCACCTTCCCATTTATATCATAATGAACCTATTTTTGCCCTGGTCCTCCTTGGACACTATGCACCTTGAACTAGGCAAATAACCTATGTTAAGGGTGGCTATCATAGGGGTACATGGTGTAAGAGGAGTATGAATAAGAGTAGAATAAAGGAAAAG
>NC_061121.1:215898988-215962829 GCF_002878395.1 Capsicum annuum
TAGAATATGAAGATTCACGTGGCCTATGATATATCCAATTGACTCCCTTCGAGTCTTCTTACCAATGCCACTGACCGTTCATTAATCTGAGTGTGAAGTAAAAAGTTATGAGTGTTTGAATGAAGCACAATCTAGGTTATAGGATGAGTCATGCATCTCCCACTTAAGACCTATGCCATAGGTTTTTCGTTGTACACCTTGTCTTGTGAAATGGGTTATGTGCCGCATGGCTAAGGGAAAGCGGCATAAATGCTCCATTTTATGTTATTTTAAGGTCAAAAAGGTCCTTTCACATCCCATAACCATCCCTAAACACTTAAAAATGAAATTAAAGTCCATATACATGCTTTATCACTCACCAAAATCCCTAGTTAATCTTCTTTAAGCACAAGAAGAGAAAACAACCTACGGTTTGAAATCTTATGCTTCAAAGGTCAATTTCTCCATGTTTTCGTCATTGCTAAGGTACATGGGTCTGTCCCAAATCTCATGGGCATGCATTTTATGATTTTTACAAGTGTTAAAGTTATATACGTTTGAACTTGTAATGATTTTTGGGGAATTGTTTTAAGATCCTGCATCATGGACCAAATTCTATGAAAATATGTATTTGACATAGGGGTTTTCCATAAGCTTGATTTATAATCCTTTGCACATGTGATTTGAGTTGTAATAGTGATTTGTGAATATGACTTGTGAATTTCCTTTCCAAATGATGTAATTTATGGTCCTTTCATGTCATAAATTGTGAATTGTTTTGAGAGAATGATTTGAAATCCACTTTTGATCATGAGATTTATGTATAACCAATATTGGGGCTGGTTTATGAGTGATTAAAACTCTTGAGTTTAAATGCCTTTTTAACCACTATACGTTTTTGTTTGTATGCTTTCAAAAAGGATATGTTTTATGCTAAAGGATTTTAAGTCTTAATAGAAAAAAATGCACGCGTTGAATAAATTAACTGGCTGCCTTATGTTAAAGATTTGTAAAAAGAGTACGTTCCATGTTTTTATCTATGTTTTAGAAATAAGAACTCTCGTGTTATTTGATAAAATCTTTTGGGTGGTCATATGTATGTTTTAGAATGCAAAGGGCGGATGCGATGTGGTATGCTATGAATGACGTGTAAGTCTAGGTATGATGATAACCTGTGATGATATTCCCTTAGCACAATAACCACTAAATATTTTCTAGTATGAAGCATGATTTTTTAAGGACTAAAATTGGGCTAAAAGAGAGTTAGATGGCTACTCGAAGAAGGCATTTGAGTGAAAGGGCTCATTGATGGCAATCGTGTTTTGCCAATGTTTGACTTATGATATGTTATCCTACATGGGAGGATAATTAGGACATCTCACATGGGGGGATTCCTTCGGTATTCCCACATGAGGGGTATTAAAAATATTATGAACTATAATCTTTGAGGCAAACATGGATTGGGGGCACGGCCACCGAGTTAAGGGTAGATTCCATATACCCTGTGGGATTGTAGCAATGTCGGGTATACCATCTAGCTCATAAGTAAAGCAAAGAGTTGAGTCATGATTACAAGAAAATATTTTGAAGCTTATAAAATTATGACCATGTGTTTTATGTATATACTATGCTAAATTGTTTTCTAAATTCTCTCGATTATTGTATATGGAATACATATTGTTTTTGGTTAGTTCTGCGTACTAATACATTTCAGGTATTGACTTTCCATTGTGTCACCTAAAATGTCTTATAATGTAGGTACTGAGGTAGATTTCCATGGTCCCGCTCAGCAGTAGATTACTTCCTGAACATCAAAGGTTGAGCGTCTCCCATGCTTCGAAAGGAATTCTATTCTTATGTTAGTTCAGTTTTCTTATGGTCCTATCGGGGGCTTTATTTTGGTCTAGATTGACTAGTAATTCAGTAAAGGCTTCATACATGAATGTTGGGTATTGATTTATCATATTTTGTTGACACAGATTTTATTATAAATTCTTTTAAATTTCATTATAGCTTCTGGACTTTTATTTATGTACGAATTTTGCTTATGATAGTATGCTAAGGGGTCTCTTGGGCCTTTGTGGTTTGGGATGCCCATTGCATCCGTTGTTAATGGTCCTAGGGTTTCTACAAAGTCGTGTTTAGTAGATTCTTGGTTATGCATGTGTTGTGCACCATACTTATAATTCATAGGCTAATGGGTATTTAAGAGTTATTTCCTATTCTTTCATACTCTATTTCATATTGTAGTATCGTCCATCAAAAAGTTATCCTAATTCCTTACTTTCTCTAATTTTATTGGCCATGTGTCATTGTCGAAATGATACAAGTGCAAAATGTTAGAGTTTAAAGGACATGGCCCTTCAAAATTGGGTCATCAAAAATATTATTAAATGGCACAAGGACATGAGAGAAGTCCATTAGTGCTTCAAGGTGTATGGATTCGAGTGCATACCTTTATCCTGATGAAATTATGCTTTACAGCCTGAGGTATGAAGTGTATCCAGTTCCTTTCAAAAATCTTATTGCAGATGCCATGCTTAAGTGTAGAGTTATGTAGCAGAATGTTGGAATCTTATTTCCACCCAAGTAGTAGTATATAATAGGGTGTCATGATCTATTGGAAGTAAAATTGTTCAAAAGTTAGCGATAAGGATTCATAATCTTAGAGGAGAGAGTGAGGATGACTTTTGGATTAATAAGCTAGTTTTAGTTGTATAACTATTGATTGAGGGATGGTTTACCATTTTGTAGTAATAGACTAATGTGGTAGCAATATCTGTAGATTATTTGGTAGTCTGTGAAGGAAGTGACTGGCTATGATTATTATTTATTCAAAATAGGGAAGGGTCTCAGAATGGATTATTATGGTGGTTATAGAAATTATTTATATGTGAATGAAAAGGGGTAGATTAGACAATAAGTTACGGGTAGAGACTCATTGGTGTAAATGAAATTTGAAGGTAGTCTAAATATATGCATGGGTAAGTAAATATGATGTGATAAAGTGGAATATTTTGATAAGTTCGTAATGGGTTATAACATAAGATTAAGATCGACTACTCCTAGTATGTACCTTTACCCTCTTGATTGTCTTTTGTCTAGTGCTTGTAAACTAGTACTATATGTGAGAAGGTATTTAGTAGATTTTGATGTGTAGTAGTAATGTCGTGGAGAGGATGAACTTATGGTTCTTAGTTAAGTGAAATAAAAGGCTTAGGTTGATATTTCTATTAGATTGATTAGTATAGTATACGGCATTCTTCATATGATTGGTGTTTCTAGATAATTGGCTTAAACTTTTGAAGGGGAGTGTAGTGGTAAGATTAGTAGCTCAAGATAGATAATCCATGTTCTGTGGGAATGAATTATTGGCTTGATGTAATTTTTGAAATAGCCTAGGTTGGCAACTTGCAGAATAAAGAGTGGATAATTGTGATATATTTATATAGTCATGTGTACTTGTGTTAAAAATGATAAATTATGGTTGAGTCACTAAGTGGATAAGGACGTAAGTATATAAGAATAAGTTGCAACCCAGGTAGTATGTTGTTAGGTAAGGTTTTATGGGTATAAGTGTCATGTTTACCTAGTTATGCTTTTGAATTTTATAGTATGGAAAGGTATGTGGAGTTGTTGTATGGTGTTCTTTAAAATTGAATTGAGGAAATATAAGTGGGATGTATGTGCCTTTGGTATAGTTTTTCAAATTTTTTTAAGTTGTAGGTTATGTAATTAGAGGTTTAATGTGAGTATATTAAGTGATGGAGAGTAAATTGTTATGTGATAAGGGATGTAGATATGTATGCTCATGAGAGTGTGAGTTGTAGGGTGATGGCTATTGGGGCTAGTGAAAGTTAAGTGTAGCATTTCCAGAAAGGAAGGCCATCTGAGTATAGTTTATTAGCGAGAGTTTAACATTTACGTATATGGTGATATCTATTTTGTGTTGAGAGTTATGGCTATAGATTTGATGTGAGGTTATGTCCGCAAGTCCAGGATTGTGACTTTGATCTAAGGGGGAGATAACGAATTAAGGTAGTTCTTTAATTTTTTCATGGTGGCAAGTTTTAGGGAAGAGTCGTGATTAAACTATTCCTATTCAAGCAATCTCCTCCTACTTCAATTTAATGAGGACATTCTACCAATGTCTTATATTTTGAAGTCATGCCTATGCCTAAGGTACAAGTTATCTATGTGACTTATGTCATGTTTTGTCCTCTAAACTAGAAGCTATAACGTTTCAGTAGTACAATTTCTTTTCAAAGTATTCAGGCTCCATGTTATAATGTTAATCCATGTCCCATATAATGTTTAGTTCTACGGGATTATGCTTTCTATATTATTGATTTATTAAGTGTCGAGTTTAGCCAAAGCGATAAGATTTATGCAAACTTATCGCCATTTATAGTTCTTTATATGAGGAGCAATAGCTCCAAGTGGCAATCCTTGTCTCCATCACTGACTACATGAATTCCATCTCTATATTATACATCTCATGATATATGCTCACATGTTTCTCATTGTTCCTGGTCCTAAGAACTCATGTGGTGTATATTTACGTCCAAACAACTCTCGGACTATGATCTAGGAATTTGAATTATGAAGCCCTTCATGCCTAAAGCATCGTAGCTAGCAACTCATGTCCCACCTTGAGTAGTGCAACAAGTAGGACTTATAATTAAATAGTATTACTCCCATTCATGATGCTTACGCTTGGGTCCCTCAATGACCCTTCGTATGATAGTATGATAATGGTTATGTAAGGGTAGTAATGTTTTAGGTCGGGGAGTAGATGTTCTTGAATGTGAATATTTGATGTTATTTCTTGGGCTGAGGTTATAGGAAAAGGGGGACGAAGGAGATGAGCTATTGTTACATGAAATAGTTAGGAAAGAGATATATGGTGAAAATCTTTGTGAGGGTGATTGAATTTTGTAGTCTTTGTGGGGAGATCCATGAAGTGGGTATAGTAATGATAAACTTGAATGTCGTTATTAATGAAAACACAAACCCATGTACAATGTGGTTAAGTACTCCCTGAATTAAAATGTGAGGGTGTTTTATGGTAGTTATACGGTGAAATAATATTCTTAAAGGGTTCAGAGTATAGGGTCCCATAGCTTAAGCTAGCACCTTTTACTCTGAGTTAGGCTTTAACATAGAAGTACTATGTAGTGGGACTCAAACTCTTGTAGTTAGATGTGTGATGGGAGAATTGTATGTTGGAAATGATGAAGTATGTTATTTATTATGTAGGGCATAGATGAGTATGTCTCTAAGTTTAAGGCTATTAATTGTATCATGTAAGGTAGAGAATTCCTATATTCCTTTCACCCGTGAAATCTCATTTCATAATTAGTACCGATGTAAATCAGGCCTATGAACACCAAATAAACTCATGCCTTAGGTTGTGTGATTACGATCCCAAGAACTCATGTACAAGGTTATTTCTATGTCGATTCTTTTTATCTCACGCTTCGTGCTTATACTTTCAATAGGAGTTATCATGAAGCTCTTTGATGACTTTGCAAATTTTGTTGAGGAAAAATATACAATGTGAGATTACGTTCCTTATTTCATACTTTTAGAGATCTAAAACGTTCCTGCCCATCATTAGAGGACGAATGATCCCTAGAGGGAGATAATGTAACACCCTACTTTTTCTGGCTAAGGTTGAACTATCTTTCCTACATTTGTAGACCCAAACCCATTGGTTTCTACTTAGATATATGTGTGAATTATACTTTCTTAGTATGGAAATATCCTTGGAGATGAACATACACCATAAAATATAGCTCAAAGTTGAGTTGAGCACTTTCCTATCGATTGATATTTACTTGGCGATTTTGATTAAGTCAACTTACAGCGACTATTTCTCCTAGGTTATAAAGATTCATATGTCCTATTATATATCAAACTGACTCCATTCGAGTCTTCTTACCAATGTCACCACATCAATCCTAGTCTGAAGTAAAAAGTTATGAGTGTTTGAATGAGGCATTGTCTAGGCTGAGATGGGGCATTCATCTCCCACTTAAGGCCTATGCCATAGGATGTGCATTGCACACCTTGTCCTTTGCCATGGGTTGTGTGCCACATGTCTAAGGTAAAGGGGCTTAAATGCTCCATTTTTGTGTTATTTTAAGGTCAATAAGGTCCTTTTACATCCCATGACCATCCCTAAACACTTATAGATGAAATTAAAGTCCATATACATGCCTTATCATTCACCAAAATCCATAGTTAATCTTCCTTAAGCACAAGAAGAGAAAAAAACATACGGTTTGAACTCTTATGCTTCAAAGGTCAATTTCTCCATGTTTTCGTCATTGCTAAGGTACATGGGGCTATCCCAAATCTCATGGGCATGCGTTTTATGATTTTTACAAGCGTTAAAGTTATATACGTTTGTACTTGTAATAAGTTTTGGGGAATTGTTTTAAGAGTATGCATCATGGACCAAATTCGATGAAAATATGTATTTGACATGGGGATTTTCCATATGCTTGATTTATAATCCTGTGCACATGTGATTTGAGTTCTAATAGTGATTTGTGAATACGACTTGTGAATTTCCTTTCCACATGATGAAATTTATAGTCCTTTCATGTCTTAAATTGTGAATTGTTTTGAGAGATTGATTTAAAATCCACTTTTTATCATGTGATTTATGTATAACCAATGTTGGGGCTGGTTTATGAATGATGAAAACTTTGAGTTTAAATGCCTCTTTAACCACTATGCATTCCTATCTGTACGCTTTCAAAAGGGGTAGGTCCTATGCTAAAGGATTTTGTGTCTTAATTGAATGAAATGCATACGTAGAATAAATTAACTGGCCACCTTATATTAAAGATTTGTAAAGAGAGTATGTTGCATAAGTTGACATATGCTTTTGAAAATTACAACTCTCGTATGATTTGATAAAATCTATTGGGTGGTTATATGCATATTTTCGAATATGAAGGGTAGATGCGATGTGGTGTGATATGAATGACTTGCAAGTCTGGGTATGAGGATAACTTGTGATGATATTCCCTTAACACAATAAGCACTAAATATTTTCGAGCATGAAGTATGATTTTTAAAGGCATAAAATTGGTCTAAAAGAGAGCTAGATAGTTACTCGAAGAAGGCATTTGAGTGAAAGGGCTCATTGATGGCAACCGTGTTTTGCCAGTGCTAGACTTATGATATGTTATCCTACATGGGAGGATAATTAATACATCTCACATGGGGAGATACCTATAGTATTCTCACATGGGGGCATTACAAATATTATAAACTCCAATCTTTGTGGTAAACTTGGATTGGGGGCTTGGCCGCCGAGTCAAGGGTGGATTCCATGTAGACCATGGAATTGTAGCAATGTCGGGTGTACCATCTATCTTAGAAGTAAAGCAAAGAGTTGAGTCATCATTACAAAAAAAATATTTTGATGCTTAAAAAATTGTGACCTTGTGTTTTATATATATATACAATGCTAAATTGTTTTCTAAATGCTCTCGATTATTTTATATGGAATACATATTGTTTATTGTTAGATCTACGTACCAATACATTCCAGGCATTGATCGTCCTTTAGGGAGGCTATATTGTCTGATAATGTAGGTTCTGAGGAAAATTTTAGTGGTCCAGCTCAGCAGTAGATTACTTCCTGAACTCCATAGTTTGTGAACCTCCCTTACTTCGGAAGGCATTCTATTCTTATGTTAGTTTAGTTGTCTTATAGTCATACCAGGGGCGTTGTTCCGGTCTAGATTAACTAGTAATTTAGTAAAGACTTCGTACACGAAAGCTGGGTATTATATTTTCATATTTTGTTGATGCAGTTTGTATTATGAATACCTTTGAATTTTATTATATCTTTCACACTTTGATTTATGTATGGATTCTACTTAAGATAGTATGCTAAGGGGTCTCTTGGGCTTTCTGGTCTGGGATGCCCATGGAGGCTAGGGTCCTTGCTTGGGTTGTGACATAATTGACCAACCTGAGTAGTTTCAGATAAACTAGACATAGGGTTCATATCTTTAGACCAACTGGACTGAGAATTCAAAAGATGAGTAATTAGGTGGATGGACTAATGCAATTCAGCATTCAATACTTCCCTTTGGAAAGACTAGGTATGGTTAACACCAAACCGAGGAGCCTGGGGTGGACTAGTTTTGACTAGAGGAACCCTTTTGAGTAGAAACAAATTCTTGAGTATGATCTCTATTATGGGTCTGTATCCCATGAGTAAGGCGGACATCACCAGCATGGGTATTCTACTTATTTGACCAACAGGACTGAGAATCCACAATCTGAGCAATTAGGTGGATGGACTAATGGAATACTGTATTCGAGAATTCCCTTTGGGAAGATGGGGTATGATTAACATCAGACTGAGGAGCCTGAGGTGGACTAGTTTTGATCGGATAAATCCCTGGAGTAGCAACAAATTCGCGAGTACGAGCTCCATTATGGGTCCGCATCCCATGAATAGGGCGGACATCACCAGCATGGGTGTTCTGCTCATTTGATCTATAGGGTAGGAATGATCAATCTCTGTAATATAGGAAATCATGAGCTAGGGGATATTCAGACTCTAAGGCACGAACCAAGACATGAAGAAAAGTGAATTATTCCTATGCCCCAAGTATCTTCCTCCTTATAAGTGTGGCGCACTACACACCCATAAAAAAGACTCTACCCGACGCAACTTCTTAGACACCCTAGGACCATGAACCATACTCTAATACCAAGCTTATCATGACCCAAATTGAGGCTCTGGTCGTGACGGGCATCCCGAGCTAGGATGACCCGAGAGACCCCTTAGTATGTAATCATAACCATATACCATGAGACATAAAGTACGAAAGATAAATAAAATATAGAAATCCCTTTTTCAACCTTAGCAAATTCTGAATATGACCCATACTAAAAATCAAATCCATTTAAACAAGCCTACAAAGTCTCTACTGAAGTGAAAATTTGATAATGTATCTATACCGAGACAAGGCCCCCGGATGGACCAGTGAAACCTTGAAGCTAAATGAGAATCAACACATGAAAGAAATTTTCTATCAAAGAAAGAAAGGCTCACCAACTCTAGATATCTTGATATAAATTAATATTTAGAAAAATCATGAGATTGTGCATCAGAACCTTAAATGTAAGGGTCAATACATGAAGGTAGTAGTATAGAGAAGACCCCAAGAAAAAATATAGTTTCTATGACATAGGACAGACCATTTCATAAAACAATTAAGCATAAGGTAAGTGAAACCACATAGGTATATTTTGATAAACTTTTAGACATTTTCTTGTAATCGAGACTCAATCTTTATATTTCTTCGAAGCTAGATGGTGCACCCTACATGTATAGTACCCACAGGCTATATGGGTCCGCCATTAACTCATCGTCCAAGCCCCCAAATCCAAGTTTGCCTCAAGGACAGGGGTCCTACATACTAGTCTAGTATACTAGTGCCTCAGGGGTAAGTATACATTGGCAGTAGCCAATCATGTCTCCTAAATTGGAAAAACTCAATTACCAACAATGATCCTTTACACTCAAATGGCTTCTTCAGATAATCATCTAACTCTTTTTAAGACCATTTTTAGTCCTTTCAAACATGCTTCTTTCTCAAAACATTGTCTAAAGTCAGAAAAGTCTGTAACTTTTCATTTGTGAGACTATAATGGAGTTTGTCTTATTTGGATTCGTCATAAAAAGAATTGTAAGTCGTATAAGCCATAAAATATCATGTTGTAGTCTTTTCACTCAAAACATGTTATTGGACCACCAAAACATTTAAATGATGCAAGAGAATTCTTATTTCAAAATGTTTGAAAACTTATGCCAAGACTCTCTCTTTTCAACACTTTAATACATGGTGGACAATTCCTTTCATAACAACCCATGAAATTCTTAAAATTATAACATTTAACATTTATAAAAGAGAAAACACCCTCTCCTAAATTCATAAATAACATCAAGTCCATAAATGATAGTAAAACATTTGGCTCATGCTTCATGACATACAATTGGATAACCCATAACACCTTAAATCAAGAGGTAACATGATGAGAGAGGGATTTTCATTATTTATGTTCATAATTCAAATTCCAAAATTGAAAACACATATCAATATTAGAACATAACTCAATTCCATGAAAAGCCCTCAATACCAAAATAGTATATTATCGAAATGGGTTCATGGTTCATCTATTCAAAACGATCTTTCAAACCCTTTTTATAAACATAATTATATATATTCAAAGCTTAGTAAAACAATGAACTTATGCCCATGCAGTTTAAGATATTCCGACATACCTGAAGAATGACAAACATGTAGAGAAATTAACCTTTGAATCTTATGAGTTCAAACCCTAGGTTGTTTTCCCTTCGTGTTCTTAAAGAAGAAAAACTAGGGGTATTTGTGGGTGTTAATATGTTATTTGGGACTTCATTTTATCTATAAGTGTTTAGGGATGGTTATAGGAAGTTAAATAATCTTATTCCCTTAAAATAACACAAAAATTGAGAATTTATGCCTATATGCCTTAGCCATACGGTGCACAACCCATGGCATAGGCGAAGGTATGTGGCGCATAGCTCATTGCCTATCCTCCATATGGGTGATGCATTGTCTATAGCCTAGACATTCTAGTGGCTATTGGCAATGGCCATGTGTTTCACGGCCATCACATGAACCCTATTTTGCAACACATACTTGATTTTAAGGTCCTAAAACACCCCCAACACCTCCCATAATTTCTATGCATGCCCTACCCTCTTTTGAGGATCCTAAAATTCATTCTAAGGAGCGTTATATGAGTGATACAACTATGGGTCATCACACAAGTCAATCTACTAACAATATTAAAAACAAAATCCAAAGTTTAGATGTCAAATTTAACATACCATGACATTTTAGTAGTGGGAGAGATGTTAATAGACGTACAGCTCCACAAGTACAAGTTCCTGAAAATTCATTGCATTAAAGTTATGAGGGTAGCATTAAGCAAACTACACTAGAGAAAGAATACAATGATGCCCTAATTCCTCAAGTTTATGAGGATAACATAGAGACTAAAAATCCAAAAAATAATATGGTTCAACCACAAGATCATAATAATATAGTTGCCTTTATACCTACCTCCACAATTGAAGTGACTTGTAATAGTGTGAGGGAGATAAGAAAATCATCTTGTTATTCACTATTGGGAGAGTCTTCTGATAGAATCCATAAAGAGTTGAATATCGAGCCCATGAATCATGATGTACCACTATAAGATAAAGATGCAAGCAAATAAAGTATTGCTATAAAAATAAAAAATGGAGTCCATGTACTCCAATAACTTTTGGATATTGTATAATCACCCGTAGATGGAGTCAAACCCATTGGATGCAAATGGATCTATAATAAAAAGAGAGGAGTAGAAGAAAAAGTACAAATTTATAAAGCTTGGCTTGTTGCAAAGTGTTTTACTAAGGGATCGATTATGAGAAACCTTTTCGCCAGTAGCCATGCTTAAATTTATTAGAATTTTTTATCCATTGTTGGTCATTATGATTATAATATTTGTTAAATGAATGTCAAGACAACTTTCCTCAAACAAAGTCTTGATGAAAACATTTTTATGTTATAGCCAGATGCTTTATTGAAAAAAGGAAATTAACACATGTTGTTCAAGCTTAAGAGGTCCATTTATGAATTAAAGCAAGCATCTAGGCCATGGACTACTTTTTCTAGCAATGCGGTTAAAACTTTTGATTTTGAGCAATATTTCGAAGAGTCTTGTGTGTACAAAAAATTGAATGGGGACAAAGTGGTGTTTCTAGTGTTCCATATAGATGGTACCTTGCTCATAGAAAATAATGTGGTCTTGCTAAATTCAGTTAAGGAATGATTATCCGGTAATTTTGAAATAAAGGATTTGGAAGAATCTGCTTAAATCTTTGTGGTCAATGTTTTAGGTGATAATAAGAAAAGGACGCAAGGCTTATCTCAGGCTCTTTATATAGATACAATTCTCTCTATGTTTAACATGCATGATTCCAGGAAAGAATTTCTTCCTTTAATACATGAAATATTCTCTATTTAAGGATCAATGTCCTAAGAAAGATGATGTAATACTCCATATTTCCCTAGATTAATTTAAATCTTAGTACATGAGTAATCCCATATTAATTTTTTGAAATACTCAGTATTTTTTTGTTTAGAGCCTGGCATGGTGTAGGAAATTCAATTAGCTTTCCAATGATAAAAAATTTGCCCAAAATTCGATACCCGGGTGAAGAGTTAGAGCCATTTTTGTAAGACAGTGTATAACCTAGAACGTGAGCGTGTCGCAGAGCCAAGCCAAATGGTAATTGTCACTTTCTAGTGATCCATCACGATATTGGCGCGTCACACCATAGGCTCAGTTCACAATTTTCCTTTTCCAGTGTTCCAACATGGTTCTACCCCATCACGTAGAGTCCAAAATTCAGAATCAAAGAGGCAGCGCAATAGCACTGCGGCGCGCCAGGCCCTCAGTTCCCAATTGTCATTTTCCAGTGACATGGTGTGATAGCGCCATGTCACGCTAGGACCCAAAATCGGGTTTTTCAGTGACAAATTTTCCTTTGTTCCCAGGGGTAGTTTGTTGTTTTTTTCATGTCCCTAATAATCCTAAACACAAAATTAAACTCCTAAATAATCTATTGCCTCATTATTTCCTCACTTTCTCTCAAGAATAAAAATATTCTCTCTCAAAGAGGCAAAAACCCTAGTTTAAAAAATGAAGAACAAGCCTTAGAGTCCCTCTAAGAACCTTCAAGAAATAATTTTCTAAGGTATGTTAGGTGTTCATGTATGGGTTCATTTCACCCATAGAGTTCAAGAAAGCCATGGTAAACATACAAGATCTCAGATTTATGATTTCCATGTTTGAATTAGATTGAATTAATGTTCATGATATTAGTTGGGTTTTAATCCATGATTTAAGTGTAAGTTTCATAAAATTGAATAGCATGTGTGATGAATATTTTATTATCTTGATAAACCCTTGCATTTACAAAATGATTAATCTATCTATGATTTTAAATTGGTAATATGAATTGCATGTTAAACCCATGAAATTACAAGTTCGGCATTGTAATTGTCATGCTTATATGTTAAACATTATTATGTTCATGAAGTCCATGTGAATAAGGTGATAAAAGCATGAAATTTTAGTATATGTACAAGCTTATACCCTACAGGTGTTTGATAAAATTTCTCTATAGATGAAATATGATTATGTGTACATTGTTATGCTTTGCAAGATCTTGTGATTCTTTACTTTTCATGCTATTAATTCCTGGGGGTATTTAATACCCGACAATTTAGTTGTTTACTTAGAGCCAGTGTCAGTTAGTAAATAGTATTAGTTATGTCATGACCAGTAGTACTCTCAGTCAGTTATAGAACTCAGGAAAACTTAGTAAACTCAGTATCAGTCTAGTCCAATTCAGTGTCTTTCAATTGGGTGTAAGATTTAGCACCGGGCGAACCCAGGGATGGGGGCATTCCTATTAGTGTAGGGTTTGAACTTTAGTAGCAATCCCTGAGTAACAAAACTACGTAGCCAGTGTAGGTTGAGATGACTTCCTGCTAGATAAGGGTTGACACATCTCTTTTAAGTTTTCTTGCTAGTTAAGGATTGAAAAAATGCCTTCTTGCCAGTTAGTGTTATCTGACAACCATTGTTAGTAACCGTGGCACGGTACTAACACCCTTCCAACTAGGGTTACAGGTTAGACCCCTATCAGCTCAGATTTGGGGCATGTCATTTAGACTATTACCTCCTACAGTTTTAGTTTAAGTCTTCAGTTTAGAACTCAGTTTAGTTTTTCAAAATTAGGACTGTTAGACACAGTCAATCATTATTAGTAATTCAGTTATTCATAACTTTAGATATTAGTTAATCAGATATAAAAACTCAGTACTCATCTTTAGAAAAGCTTAGATACAGTATTTATGTATGTATGTCTATAGTATTTTATACTCAGTGTTTTCAATAGTATCAATTATCCACGTACTCTTACCTTCAGTTACTCTATATTATTCAGTTAGTTACTATTCATGCATATGAACCCTTCCATTTAGCCATACCTCATGTATGATACCAGTACATTACACGTACTAACACAAATACTTTATTTGTGCTATAATGTCTCATATCATAGGTTCAGATGCTCATGTTCCTGATTGCGCATAGACAGATCTAGATTTAGCCAGTAATAGATTTAGCAGTGAGTCCTCATCATTCGAGGATATTTTTTTATTTCATTTTATTAGTAGACCCAATATTTCAAAAGATGGAGTTAGTTTCGGGATTGTCCCATTAGCTCCACTTTCAGATAATTTAGTTAGACGTTTTTCAGACTAGATTAGTTTTTAGACAATATTTAGTTTTACAGATTATTATTATAGTTTGATATTTTTAGTAGTATTTCAGATGTTTAAACCTTATGGTATTTAAGTCTAATTCTGTATTTATTTAAGTAGTATTATTCAGTGCTCATATTAGATATCAAACATGGGTTAGCTTGTGGTCCTTCAGGGTCATAAGCACCGTGTAACGTTCGAGGTATAGACTCGGGGGTTTACAAACTTGGTATCCAATCCTATGGTTCAACAGAGTCCTAGGGAGTCTGAAAGTCGAATTTTGTAGTCTTGTGCATAGGTGTATAGTGCGCCACACTTATTGGCAAGAGGCTATGAGATGTTTGAGGAAAAGTTTTCCTTGTTTCAGTATTCATGTCGTGTGAGTGAGCATGAGCTCAAGTTAAACTCTCAGTATAATCCTTTTCTTCCTTCTATTTATAGAATATTCCTCACAAAAAGACTTACCAAAGAAGGACTGGAAATCAGCTAGCACCTTAGCCCATTAAGGCAGATCCCCTGGATGAGCATGTCCCTCATACAGGATTCAGAGTTGCATTCACTACTCTAGCCAATTCAGTAGTAGCTCAAAATAAACGGCCAGCTATTAGTCCGACCAACCCAGTGGCCAATACTGTTGCATCTAGGTTCCGGGACTTCAACCAAATAAACCCTCCCTTATTCTCATGATTTAAGTCAGAAGAGGACCCACAGGAGTTCCTCAATAAAGTTCAAAAAGATACAAACGGCATTGGAGTGACTTCCAGTAAGAGTGCTAATTTAGCTACCTATCATTTACAAGATATAGCTCATACCTAGTTTAAGCAGTGGAAGGTAGACAGGGGTATATATACAGATCCCATAGAGTGGGAAGAGTTTGCTACTACATTCCTAGATAGATTCTTTCCTTAGAGATAAGATAAGCCAAGGTTTTAGATTTCATCAATCTCAGATAAGGTAGTATGAGAATGAAAGACTATTCCCTTAAGTTTACTCAATTAGCCAGGTATATTGCCCATGTAGTAATAGACAATAGGTTCTCGAATGAGCAAGTTTGTATCTAGGGTATCTGATAGCGTGGTCAAGGAGTGTAGGACTGTGATGTTAATTAAGGAGATAAACATATCTAGGCTTATAGTCCATGCTCAATAGATTTAGGAGAAAAAGCTTAAGAAGAAGGAGAGAGAGAATAAGAGAGCCAGAATGGGTAGCTTTAGTTTTGCTAAGCCTAAGTCAGAAGGTGGTAACCATTCCCAATATCATCCAAAGTATTTAGTTCCAGGTCCATCATTAGCTAGTACACTAGTACCGAATTTCAGGAATAACCATTGGGATGGGGTACCAGGCTCCAAAACCGAGGGTATGTGAGCAGTGGTCGTACCCATCCACTTTATAAAGAATGTGGTATAAATTACCTAGGTATATGTAAAGCTTGAAGTGATGTGTGTTTTAGATATGGTGAGTTAGGTCACAGAGTCCGACAATGTCCTAAGGCTGGTTCGCAATATCCGCATAGTCATCCTTAGTTTCATCCGATCGCCAGACTCAGCCTGGTGTCACTTCCAATACAACTAATGGTCAATACCAGAATAGATTTTATGCACTCTAATCTCACCATCCTCATAGAAGTTCTCCTGATATAGTTATGGGTACGTTATGAGTCTTTCATCTTTATGTTTATGCCTTGATTAGATCCCGAGGCTTTACTTTCTTTGTAACACCTATATAGCCATCAACTTTGGTGTCAGAATAAAAATATTAGCAGATCCATCCTCAGTGTCTACCTCAAACTTTAGAGTAAAGTGGTGATAGTCCAGTTTGGAGTTATTGATTAAGTAGTTCACAGCTTTAGAATTATGTCTTTAAGCTAAAGGGAAGATGTTATAAAAAGTAACCAAATCAAGCTTTCAGATTTTAGTAGTAATGTCAGTACTCATGCCTTACATGTCAGCTTTATGATCCTAGCTCATATTCGGGCACATTATCAAAAATTAGGTACACTTACATTTCCTAATATAAGAAGTTCTAGTTCACTCAGTATAACGAATTATGTTCCATGAATACAGAAACTCCAACTTAGGTCATGCAGCTCATGACTCAGGTACTCATACCTCACAATATGCTCAGTTTACATGTCTCATGCTACGCTCCTAATGATCATTTAAATTCAAACTATGTCATGTATATCTTTAGTTTAGACCTCTGGGTAAATTGTGATGTAAATATTCTATTCCTCATATCTCAGTAGGTAGGATTATTATTTCCCATATTATAGAATTTTTGTCCATATTTTGGTGTCTTATTCGGATGACTTATTCAGACCATGCCAAGATTCCTTACCCCTTAAAGTTATTAGAACCTTATAGGAAGAGTGTCAAAGAAATGCTCTAGTTATGTATAAGTTTTCAGTATGAGTTAGTCCATAAAGCTAGCAATCTAGTTTAGCAGTTAGGCAGATAAATTTGGATGGTTTCCCATCTTTCCATCTAGTCATCTTATCCCAAAGTGGAACATCCTGGAAGTTGCAAATTCAGCTCAGTATATGTAGCATGCCTCAATTTCAGATCTCAAATATTCAATCATAATTTAGTCTGTAGGTGCCTTGTGCATCATCCCATATTTTTATTTGTATCGCAGCCAAGTCAGTATTCTTCGATGCACATAATGCCCCAAGGGGGGATGCAGTATAATCCCCAAGCTTTCATGTCCTAAACCTTCCAGTTTCTCTTCACGTAATGAATCTAGTTAGGAGTAGTGGGTACTCCCAAGTTAACCCTCAAGTTCCAATCTCAGTCGAGTGATATCTATCCAAGAAATCAATTCAGTTCATAATATTTAATTCATATATATCATATTTCAGACTCAGTAATGTTCTTATGTTCCCATTCATTCATGTCCAGTAAATGATATCAAGTTTACCAGTATTCTTAGACTAAGGTAACAATCATCCTTAGATTTAATCGGTTCCATGTTCAGTTACAGTTATGAATTTGGTATTTTTTACCGTTCCATATTTAGTCATTCATTCATGAATCAGTTCAGTCATGTATTTCATGCATCAGATATGCATGTTCAGTATGGAAAGTCAGTTTGTCAGTAGCTCAGTCATGTAGTTAGGTTTCAGTTGTGCATGTTCAGCATCTGAAATCAGTGTATCAGTGTTTCTCAGCTTAATAAGTCTCATTCAAGGATGAATGTTCCCAAGGGGGAGATATTGTAATACCTCATATTTTCCTAGCTTAATTTAAGTCTTAGTAAATGAGTATTCCCATATAAACCTTTTGAAATACTCAGTATTATTAAGTTTAGAGCCTGTCATTGCATAGGAAATTCAATTAGCTTTCCAACGATATAAAATTAGCCTAATTTCTATACCCTATTGAAAAGTTAGAGCCATCTTTGTAAGACAATGTACCACCTAGAACGTCAGCGCCTCACGAAGGCAAACCAAATGACAATTGTCACTTTCCAGTGCTCCATCATGATATTGGCGCGTTGTGCCATAGGCCAGTTTATAATTTCCTTTTCTAGTGTTCCAATGCGATTCTACCGCATCGTGCTGAGTCTAAAATTCTGAATCAAAGGGGCACCGTGATTCCACCGCGTCGCGCTAGGACCCTAGTTGCCAATTGTAATTTTCCAGTGACACGGTGCGGTAGCACCGCACCGCGCCAGGGCCCAAAATTAGGTTTTTCAGTGACGATTTTTCCTTTGTTCCCACGGATAGTTTGGTATTTTTTTTCACGGCCCGAATAAGTCTAAACACATAATTAAACCCCTAAATAACCTATTGCCTCATTATTTTGTCACTTTCTCTCAAGAGTAAAAATATTCTCTCTCAAAGAGGAAAAAATCCTAGTTTAAGAAAATCAAGAACAAGCCTAAGAGTTCCTCCAAAAAAACCTTCAAGAAAGAATTTTCTAAGGTATGTTAGGTGTTCATCTATGGGTTCCTTTAACCCATAGAGTCTGAGAATCCCTTTTTAAACATACAAGATCTCAGATTTATGATTTCCATGTTTGAATTAGATTGAATTCATGTTCATGATATTAGTTGGGTTTCAATCCATGATTTAAGCGCAAGTTTCATGAAATTGAATAGCATGAGTGATGAATATGTGATTTTCTTGATAATTTGATAATATGAATTGCATGTTAAACCCATGAAATTGCAATTTTAGGCATTGTAATTGTCATGGTTATATGTTAAACAAGATTATATGCATGAAGTTGTGCTCCCCAAGTGTCTGATAGAATGTCCATGTGAATAAAGTGATGAAATCATGACATATTAGTATATGTCCAAGCTTATGCCCTACAAGTGTTTGATAAAATGTATCTATAGGTGAAATATGAACATGTGTAAATTGTTATACTTTGCAAGATCATGTGATGCTTTACTTTCCATGCTATCGAGTCTTGGGGGTATTTAATACCCGATAATTTAGTTGTTTACCTAAAGACAGTGTTAGTTACAAAATATTATCAGTCATTTCATGACCAATAGTACTCTCAGTCAGTTACAAAACTCAAGAAAACTCAGTAAACTCAGTATAAGTCAGTCTAGTTCAGTATAATCAGTTCAGTGTCTTTCAGTTGGAAGTATGATTGAGCACCAAGCGAACCCAGGGATAGGGGCATTCTTGTAAGTGTAGGGTTTAACCCATAGTAGTAATCCCTGAGTTACAGAACTATATATCCAACGTAGGTTGAGATTACTTCCTACTACATAAGGGTTGACACATCTCTTATGAGGTTTCCTGCCAGTTAAGGGTAGACAAAATGTCTTCCTGCCAGTTAGGGTTAACTTACTAGCATTTTTAGTACCCATGGCATAGTACTAACACCCTTGCAATTGGGGTCATAGGTTGGACCCCTATTAGTGCAGATTTTAGGCTTATCGGTTAGATGATTAACTCCCACTGTTTCAGTTTAAGTCTTCAGTTTAGAAGTCAGTTCAGTTCTATAGAATCAGGATTGTTAGACATATCAATCAGTAATAGTAATTCAGTTATTTGTAAATTTAGATATTAGTTACTCAGTTATTAGAACTCAGTACTCAGCTTCAGAAAAGCTCAGATACAGTATATATCTTTGTATGTTCACAGTATTGTATACTCAGTGTGTTCACTAGTATCATTTATCCACATACTCTTACATTTCATTACTATATATCATTCAGTCAATTATTTTTCATGCATATGAACCCTTGAATTCAGCCATACCTCATCAAGCATAGCAGTACATTCCATGTACTGATGAATACCCTTATATTGCGCTATGATGTCTCATATTATAGGTTAGGACGCTCGAGTTCCTGGCCGTGCATAGACAGATCCAGATTCAGCCAGCAGTAGATTTAGCAGTGAGTCCTTATCATTCAAGGATATTCTTTTATTTCATTTTATTAGTAGACCCAGTATTTCAGTAGATGGAGTTAGTTGGGGGATTTTTCCATCAGCTCCACTTTCATACTGTTCAGTTGAAGGCTTTTCAGATAAGATTAGTTTTTAGATAGTAATCTATTTTATAGATTATTAATACAGTTTGATATTTACCGCAGTATTTTAGATGTTTGAACCTTCTTGCATTTTAGTTTAATTCTATATTTATTTCATCATTATTATTCAGTGCTCATAGCAGATATCAGACATGGTTTATCTTATCGCCCTTTGGGGTCGTAAGCACTGTGTAGTGTCTGGGATACAAACTGGGGGCATTACAGAGTAGGTGATGGAAAACATGATTGCAGTTCCTTTTGTGTCAACTGTAGAAATCCTCATGTATATGATATTGTACATTAGACCTACCACTATTTTTCTTTAGGCATGATTAGAAGAGTTCAATCTAATCCGAAATGAGAAAACTGATCATCATTTAAGTATATAATCAAGTACCTAAAAAGGACTAGGGATTACATGCCAATCTACCATTCGAATGAGATGATACCTATAGGGTACATAGTTTCAGATTTCCAGTTTAACAAGGACTCTACAAAGTCGAACTCTGAAAATATGTTTACTTTTGAAGGTGCAGTTATTGTTTGGAGGAACATCAAGTAAACTTATGTTGATGATTCCACCATGAAACCCGAGTATATAGTAGCCTCTAAGGTAACTAAGGAGGTAGTATGGCTCAGAAACTTTCTCAGCAACTTATAGGTTGTTTCTGCGATAAAGGCACCATTTATAATTTATTTTTTTAATAATGGTAAGGATGAAAATTTGATGGAACCATGAATCCATAAGAAGGTAAAATACATTGAGTGTAATTATAATTTTATTCGAGACATAATACAACGAGGAGATGTGGTGCTTGCAAAGATTGCATCAAAAAATGTAAGACCCCATAAGATGTTAGCTCAATTCAACTCACTATTGCATGTCAAAGGGTGTCCAACACATAGAAAATTTTCACTAAGTATTAGGACTTAGGCATTTTTAAATCTCCTAAACTTTGATGATTTTATTTTTAACCTTCCCGACATCGAAACGTTAATTTTAAAGTGGATTCATGATTGGAGTAGTCAATAGTACATCTCGGGTGAGTTTTGGAATTTTCTGACAAGCGTAATGCTGTGTTTGGATTTCCAAAATAGTGGCATCATGCAGTTATCCCATACGGGCACCCCAATCTACTGGTGGGGGTGCCCTCGTCAGAGCCCACGGGCACATGGTCCAGTCCGGCAGACCCAAGCCCTCGTCACGTGCTTCAACGCACCCCCTTATTTTTTAAGCTTCTATTTTCATTTTTCCAAGGGCATTTGGGTTTTTTCCTTTCTCCCAATTACGCCATAAAATTGGATTGAGGGTCCCAAAAGGTAAAGTTGATCATTCTTTTCACAAATTCTCTCAAAAAAAAGTAATCCCCTCTCAAGAATAAACCCTAGACTCTTAAAAATTCAAGTTCAAGCTTCAAGAAAGCAACCAAGAACTTTTGCTAATTCATCAATTAAGGTATGTAGGGTTATGAACAAGGGAATCCTTTCACCCTTATGCCTAAATTGCATGATTTTAAGATTTAATTCGCTTGTTTTGAATTAGGGTTCATACCCTAGTATGTATATTCTTGAAGCATGTGATTTTATGTGAGTTAAATCTTTTAGAATATCAAGAAGTTCTTAAGTTTATCCTTTTAAATTTCATGATTTATATTATGAATGAGATTGCACTATCTTGACTTATTATTGTGGAAGTATTTCAATATTATTATTGAGCATGAAGTGTTATTTTGAATTGACATGAGTTTAAAGTATGGGTTTTAAGCCCTAAGTTTGAGTATTGAGACTTCAAGAAGATTATACTTTTAAGTATTCTTTGATAAGCTTATTTCAAGATTAATGAATTGATATTATGATTCTCAGCTAAGAGTTGGAATCCACATTTACTCATTTTGATTAGTTTAAAGTAAAGAGAAGTATAAGTGGTTTTTATTATAAATTCTTATTCTATTTTAAGGTGAATATAATAAATAGCGAGCATATAAGAAATATAGGAGTAGTATTTAGCACCGAGTTGGCGTGAGGCCAATCACATGCCATAGAATAACTTGCCACCGTAGGTTCAAATCCCAATATGGGTCGAGTATAGTGATCACTCTAGTTTAGGTTCTATTACGATGGCAAGGGTAGAACAACTGTACCAATGTGGGTGTGAGAATTGGAATCAATGATAGCTTAAATGGTGTATGTCAGCTAGAATAACCTCCCAAAAAGAAATGTAAAAGTACAGCTTTTAGAACTAAGTTTTATGGCTCACAAGATTTATATAGTATGCCTTATTATTCATGATTTATTATTTTCATCTTTTAGTTATTCAAGGTCAAGGTGAGTTATTTACACTTGGCACGCATCATTTAAAAATTTATACGAATTTGAGTTATTATTGTACTTATGCATTCACCCTACATACTCAGTACATTACAAAAGTACCGATCCACATATATTTTTATGTTCTACATTGTTTTATAATGTAGGAACTGGTGCTCAATTCCAGCCGCGTGATTGATTTTGTGCATCTCTACCTACATCCTAGCTCTTGGTAAGTCCTCATAGTTTGAGGGCCCATTCTACCAGATTTGTTATTGATAAAGTACACTAGTTATTTTATTTCAGTTTGAGTCTGGTTAGATAGGGCTTGTCCCAGTAACTCTCTAGTAAGACGTAGAGGCTTGTCCGTTTGTTTATTATTTTTAATTCAAAGTGTTGGTTTTAATTATTTTGAAGTTTTTGACTTTTAGTTAACACATAAAATTTAATTATTTCGAGATTTCATGTATCAAGTTTATCTTTATTATGAGTTCCAAAGTTTCTTGAAGGCTTAAAGGGTTAGCTTTGGACTACTTGTAGTCTTGAGTACCGTGTGTCATCTAAGGTGTATTCCTGGGGAGTTTCAAACTTGGTATCAGAGCCTAAGGTTGAAAGAGTCCTAGGGAGTCATACAAGCCGCGTTACATAGAGTCTTGATCATGGGTGTGAATCACGCCACATTTATAATAAATAGGCTATAAAACGAGTTAGGAATTATACTTTTTCTTTCATGATCAATCGTGTGTACAATTTTCTCTATCTCCTTTAACTCATGCTTGTACATAACAGAATATGCTTCCTTGCCAAGCCAATTCATGAAAAAATGGTGACCACCCACCAATAAAGCCAACCCTCTACATGAGAATGTGGCTTATGCTGAATTTTGGGTTGCCATTCAAGCGTTGTCCTAAGCTGTGACTTCTAATATTTAGGGAAACCATCAATCTGCAGTCACACTTTATTAGAATGGTGATTTAGTTGCAACCAGAATTTGTTAGTTCATGAGAATGAATCCCCCTGAGTTCTTCGTGTCCAAAGTTGGTGAGGTCCCACAGCTCTACATTAATGAGGTGAGAAAGATCACTCAAATTATTCAGGTTACTGAGGAGGAGAGTGTAGAATTGGCATCCAATAGGTTAAAAGATGTTGCTTATGATTGGGTTGTTATGTGGAAGAATGGTAGAGGTGAGAATGCAGCTCCTATGACTTGGCAAGTGTTTAGGATACATTTTTAGACAAGCTATTTCCACGTGAGATGAGAGAATCTAAGATTGAGGAATTCATGAACCTGAGGTAGGGCTCTGATAACGCTCAAACTACACTCTTGAATGGGTGTAAGTGATCATTGTCAATATAAAACCCGACTAAGTTGGGGTCGAATCCGACAGGGAATAACGTGTGAACTCAAGTCAGTTGCGATTTAATTCACGATAGTTTATGTTTCCTGAAATGAGGGTTTAAGTTTCACAAGTAATTGTTTGACATATTGATTTCAATATTTGTAACCAAGATTTTATGAGATAACCAAAATTATGTTCACTAGGGCTTACGGTACATGATAGATGCTAAAGGTGACTCAAGATTCTCATGGTGGTTAGGATAACAAGATATCATTATCGATGATATGCTCAAATGTCTCTAGACCTATTTAAGAATCTAATTTCCTAATCCTCTCAAACTTAGGGAATTGCTATTCACTGGCCAGATTTTACCTCAGGTTAATCAACCTAGTTATAGCACTAATTATTAAAAGAAGTATTTCCAAGTCCCTTTTGATAATTCACTTCCTGCTGTTTATAATTTCTTTCTCAAGTAAATCAAATTAGGTATACCTGTTATTTGCAACCAACAGACATCAATTAAAATCTTAGAATTATGAGGAAATCCTAACACCTATTAAATCTTAACTATTTAGCACATCGTCATGACCTAACCCTAGATCCCATAATTCATGTTAATAGAGTTTAGCTACTCATGATGCAAGGAAGAAGTAAACAAATTGAATTCATAAGTGAGAATATTAACTTACAACGATGATGAAAATCAAGAAGTATAACTTGAATTGTATCACAGTACAAAACTTCCAAAATATTTTAAATAGCAAGACAGAAATATTGAATGTTTTTCGAATAAAGATGAGTTCAAAAATAAAATCCTCCCCTAGAAAACCCTAAAATAAGGCTTTAAATAGTTTAACCTAATTAAGGAAACAAAATCATCTATAGATTTACCCACAGAAGGGCCAGATAAGATCTTACCACTCCTAGTGGTAATCGTCATACATGAGCCAACATTTTGTGGATTCTAAACTGTATCACTAGGCAAAGTAGCACTTTTTATTTTGTTTAGTGTTGTGGAAAGTTGGCTCTTCTACTGCTCCAACTGCTTGATAGAAGTGGAGTTCGAACTAACCAATTGACTTAGGGTAGAGAATTCACTCTTGATAGCGGTTACCCCCGAGTTGGTATCCTCAAATCCTTTTAACAATTTTTCTATCATGTCATCTATGGACATCTTACTAGAGCTAGTTGGTACAGCGTCCCGACTTCCAGGAGGAACATACAAACCAATCCTATCATTATTGTTTCTCCAGTGTCCTTGCTCCCTGTCTTTATAATCACGCTTGTCATAAAAGTTCCGACCTTGATTCCCTTGGCTATTGCCTCGGAAACCTGATTACTCACATAGTTTGCCTCCTCATCTTCATTAGTAGCAACACTGCACTGAGACTCCATAACCTTAACCTTTTTAATCTTGCCTGACAGCAAGTGCTTGGTCAGCAAGTCAATCTTCGTCTTTAAGTGGGCTATGTCTTGGTCTTTCTCTTCATCCCTTCTGCACTGCTCCGCAGTCATACCAACAGAAATAGTTGGTCTAGCTACCACAGAATCCTTATTATGCTAGGCCCAACTCTGTTTGGTCATTCTATTCAGCATGTCTGAAGCATGTTGAAAAGAAAGGTCAATGAACGAACCACCCACAGCATTATCAACAATTGGCTTTCTCACAGAGTTAAAAGCTCTGTCCAAAGTCTCCATCAAGTGCAAGTCCATTATGTTGTGGTTTAGATATTATGCCATCTTCTTCTTGAATCTCTCCCAAGTTTAATGCAACTCTTCAGTCGGGATCTGCCTAAAATTACGGATTTCGTCCCTCAATTATACCCTTCTAGAGGGTGGAAATAACCATTCTAAGAACGCCTCTTTTAACTACCTCCAGTTGGTCATAGAATTGGGCTCTAGCTCAATTAATCACATTATTGCCTCCCCAGACAGAGTCAATGGAAACAATCTCAACCGGATTGCATTCTAGCTTACTCCCGAAGTGTCAGAAGATTTGCAAATGGTGATAAAGTTCACTAAGTGCATGTTCGGATCATCACCAGGCAAGCCTCCAAACAACCCCATCAGATTCAGGAGTTGGATCATGGTACTTATTATGTTGAATTTGTCACCAGGTGCTTACGGTGGAAGAATGATAGCACCCGTTGCACCTGCTCCGTCCATTTCTTCATCATCTTTATCAACCTTGTATTGGACAGGCTGTTGACCATACCTTTCTCTGATTGGATGGTTTTTGTTGAAATTTTGCTGCACTGGTACAGCAAATTGCTCAGCTCGCCTTGGGCTTCGAGGATTCAGCAATTCCTAATCATCTAAGTCTTCATCATCAGGGTTTAGATGACGTACTTGTTGACCTTGGTTCTATACATTCACCTGAGCCCTGACCAAGGCTACCAGTCTCTCAGCCTCTTATTGTTCTGCCATTTTCCCAATCAGCTAAGGTTCCAGATTAATTGGTAATAACAGTTCTTCGAAACTTCATGTTTTTTGGCATAAACAACAAGGGACCTACAATAAACAAAAACAACAAATATTCCTTGGAAACGGTGCCATTTTTCATAATGCTCAAACTACACTCTTGAATAGGTGTAAGCGATCGTTATCAATATAAAACCCAACTAGGTTAGGGCCGAATCCCATAGGGAATAAGGTGTGAACTCAAGTCAATTGTGATTTAATTCACTGATAGTTTAATCTATCTTGATATGGCGGTTTAAGTTTCACAAGTAATTGTTTGAAACTTTGATTTTGATGTTTGGAACCAAGATTTTATAAGATAACCAGAATTATGTTCACCAGGTCTTACGGTACATGATAGATGCTAAAGGTGACTCAAGATTATCATGGTGGTTAGGATAACAAGCTATCTTTATTGATGATATGCTCAAATGTCTCTCGACCTATTAAGAATCTAATTTTTGAATCCTCTCAAACTTAGGGAATTGCTATTCACTACCTAGATTTTACCTCAGGTTAATCAACCTAGTTACAGCACTGATTATTAAAAGAAGTATTTTTGAGTCCCTATTGATAATTCACTTCCTGTTGTTTATGATTTCTTTCTCAAGCAAATCAAATTAGGTATGCCTGTTGTTTGCAACCAACACACATCAATTAATATCTTAGAATTATCAAGAAATCCTAACACCTATTAAATCTTGAGTGTTTAGTACATCGTCATGACCTAACCCTAGATCCCATAATTTAGGTTAATGGAGTTTAGCTACTCATAATTCAAAGAACAAGTACATGAATTGAATTCATAAGTGAGAAGATTAACTTACAACGGTGATAAAAATCAAGAAGTATAACTTGAATTGAACCACGGTACAAAACTCCCAAAATATTTTAACTAGCAAGAGAGAAATATCGTATTTTTTTCGAATAAAGTTGATTCCAAAAATAAAATCCTCCCCTAGAAAACCCTAAAACAAGGCTTTAAATAGTTTAAGCTTATTAAGGAAATAAAATCAAAGTTACAGCTTTTTCTCAGAATAGATGACAACGCCCGTGACAGATTATCTTAAGTATGTTGGCTTAGCATAGATGTCGTTAGCTCCTCTGCACTTTTGGCTTTCACTTCCAAAGGCTGACGATGACAATGATGCCTTATCACCAGCCTAACAACATGTCATGGATGTTATCAATTCAACTTCCATCTTCTGTTTAAGGCTGACAACGCTTCTGACGATGTGCCATGGATGTCATCACTAAACTGTCTTCAACTTTCATCTTCTGTTTAAGGCTAACGAAAGCCATGATAGCGTATAACCAGGCTGATGACTTATCATGAATGTCGTCAGCCACACTTATCCTTTATTTTGCTTCACTTTTCAGCCTTTTTGCTTTCATTATTTTTGGTTCTCCTACATCTCAACATTTACTACAAAAATCAAAGTAAACTAATCAAAAAAAAACTAAAGTTGCTCAATACCTTACAATTATTTAGAGTTAAAAGCGTCAAATATGTTAGCATAGGCTCACACATCAGGCTCGATGACAATGAAGGTGTATTGCCTTAAGTTCACCTATTTGTTTAAGTATGCTCCTGAGTTGATAGCTGACTCTAGATTCTGTATAAATAAGTTTGTTATTGGAGTGTCTGGTTTGGTAGTTAAGGAATGTAGGACTTCCATGATTATTGGGTATATGAATATTGCTTGGGTGATGACTCATGACCAACAGATTGAGCCAAAACCTTAAAGGAGTGAAAGGGGAAATAAGAAGTCTAGAACCAGATAGTTTGAGTATGGATAACTAAGGTCTGGAAGAGGAAATCATTTACAGTTTTAGGGTCACTCATCTATGCTAGTGCCATCTTCAGTAGTGCCCCTACACCTAAAACCAAGTAGAAGAAGTGGGGCAGGTCACCATATGTGAAGTGTGGTAAAAAAAAATTTGGTGAGTATGGGAAGAAGGGGTTGGTATAGATGCGGCAAGTTGGGTCATATAATCAAAGACTGGTTGTATGCTAAGTAGAAAAGTAGGGATGTTCATCCCCATACTTGGGCTACTAGCACACCAGCTCCTTCAGGTCTCCCAGTCCATTCTTTGGGTGCATCATTCAGTACCGATGGCGGTCAATGCTAGAATCAATTCTATGCTTTACCATCCTAACAGGAGTGGGAAAGTTCACCATATGTTATTACTGGTATGCTTCGTTTCTTTCATTTTGATGTTTATGTGTTGTTAGACCCCGGATAACCTTTCTCTTATGTGAATCCTTTAATTGTGGCAAATTTTGGGATAGATCATGAACAGCTCTCCAAGCCCTTTCGAGTTTCCACCTCAGTGGGTGAGTCAGTTATTGCCAGATGAGTCTATAAGAAGTTTTCTATCATTGTCCTGTATAATAATATACTAGAAGACCTAATAGATTAGAAATGGTATTTTTTGATGTTATTCTAGGCATGGATTGACTCCATTCATGCTATACATTAATAGATTGTCGCACCTTTGCGGTAAAGTTTCCGTTTCCTAATAAGGTAGTTATTGAGTGGGAAGGTAGTTTCGAATATCCCAAGATTTATTTCATATCTTATCTTAAAGATAGAAAGTTTATATCAAAAGCTTGCATTTATCATTTAGTTTGAGTCAAATATACTAAGTCTGAAGCTTCAACAGTTCAGTTAGTTTGTATAGTCAATGATTTTTTTGAGGTTTTTCCCGAATATCTATCAAGGTTACCTCTCGGTAGAGAAATAGAATTCGGCATTGATCTTCATTCTTGTACTCAAAACATTACCATACCTTTATATCCTATGGCTTTAGTGATCTTAATGAGTTAAAAGAGTAGCTGAAAGACCTCTTAGGTAAAGGTTTCATAACGCCCAATGTTTCTCCATTGGCTGCTCTAGTCCTATTTATGTGTAAGATAGATGGCTCTCTCCGAATGAGAATCAACTACTGCCAGTTAAATAAAGTCATAATCAAGAGCAAATATCCTCTTCCTAGGATTGATGACTTATTCAACCAGCTTTAGCGTGCATTTATTTCTCTAAGATAGACTTCAAATCCGGTTATCATAAGCTTAAAGTAAGGGAGTATGATATTCCAAAGACAACCTTTAGAACTTGTTATGGTTTCCTCGAATTTCTAGTCATGTCCTTCGAGCTAACAAATGCCCCGCAGTCTTTATAGACTTGATAAACAGAGTGTCCAAGTCGTACTTGTACATGTTCATCATAGTATTTATTGATGATATCCTTGTCTATTCCTGTAGTGAGAATTACCATGTAAACCATCTCAGAATTGTGTTGTAAACTCTTAGATATCATCAGTTATTTGCCAAATTCAATAAGTGTGAATTTTGGCTAAGGTCAATAGCTTTCCTTATTCATATTATTTCCGCTGATGACATTAAAGTTTATCATCAAAAGACCAAAGCAATGAGAAACTAGACTAGACCTATCTCTCCATCAGATAGTAGGAGTTTCCTAGGTTTGGATAGCTATTACTGATGGTTTATTGAAGGGTTTTTGTGTATTGCATCCCCCATGTCTATATCAACTCAAAATAAAGTTAAGTTTCAGCAGTTAGATTATTGTGAGAAGAGTTTTTGAGAATTAAATACTCGACTGACTTTAGCCCCAGTTTTGACATTACCAGATGGTTTAGATAGGTTTGTTGTTTACTATGATACTTCTAGAGTTGGTCTGGGTTGTGTTTTGATGCAGAGAGGTAAGGTCATAGCCTATGCCTCTCGATATCTTAAACCTCATAAAAAAACTATCCTACCAATGATTTTTAATTAGCAGTTATTGTAGTTTCCTTGAAAAGTTAAAGGTATTATCTTTATGGGGTGCATGTTGATGTGTCCTAGACCACAAAAGCTTGCAGTATGTGTTTTCTCAGACAGATTTAAATCTTCATTAGAGAAGGTAGTTAGAGTGGCTAAAAGATTATGATATGAGTGTTTTGTATCATTCAGGCAAAGCCAATGTAGTGGAAGAAGCCCTTAGCAGACTGTCTGTGGGTAGTGTTGCTCATTTTGAGAATGATAAAAAGAAGTTAGTTCAGGAGGTTCATCAGTTGGATAGATTAGGTGTTCGTTTGGTTAATTTAGTTGAAGGTATTATATGGGTTCAGAATAGTTCAGAATCTTATTTGGTTGCCAAAGTGAAGGGTAAACATGTAATGTCCCGAATCTGGTAACCGAAACACTACACGGTAATCAAGACCCCGAAGGATCACAAGCTGACCCATGACTGATATATGTACCTGTATACTGCATAATATACTATATAATCCAGAAAACATGAACTGAAAGGACATAAGGTTCAAAATTGTAACATAAGAGCTGATAAATCATAACATATGGATGGGGTATAATATACCAAAAAAATAGAAATAACTAACTAAACATGGTAGTCTGAAAAACCTCTAACTAACTGAACTTGTCGGAATAAGGAGTTGATGGGACATGTCCCCAACTAACTCTAACTAATAAGTTAATTAATAAGATAATAAAAGAATGATCATGTCCTCGAAAGATGAGGACTCATTGCTATCTCTGACTGCTAAGATTAGAATGCTATTGGTGCTCTAGAGCTCGTGCTTCAGGACCTATGGTATAAGACACCATAGCATAAATACATTAGTACTTTGAATGTACTGGTATGCATGTGAGGTAGGCTGGATGCATGGGGTTCATATGCATGAACAATAATGGGTAACTGACTATATAAATGTGAGAATACATGCATGAATACACAGTAACTATATCTGAGATCGTGATAATTTGAATTTACTGATAACTAATATGACTAATGATTGAGTTCTGATAACTGATATAACTGATAACATGAGTGATTATATCTGATAGTCCTGAATCTGATAGAACTAGCTGAGTTTCGAACTGTTCTAAGTTGACTGTATCTAATAGTCCGGAATCTGAAGAACTATCTAAGTTCTTTTATTGATACTGATACTGATACTGTGGGAAGTAGTTATCTAACCGACATGCCCCAAATTAAGCATTATACCTGAATTGGGGTCCAATCTGTGCCCTGATTGGAAGGGTTTCAATACTACGCCACTGGCAAGAATAATCTATGAGTGACCCTCATATAACAGGTAACTCTAGTAAGAACGGTGGGAACCCTTATATGACAGGTTAATCCACCTCATTTACCCTCATATAGCAGGCTATGATGTCCCAACCTATGTTGGCTACATAGTTTTGGAACGCAAGGATTGCTTTAAAGAATCACACCCTCATATAACTGGTGAGTTCCTATCCTTAGGTTTACTCGGTGCTAATCTTTACTCCCATCTGAATAGACACTGAACATGATTAACTGAACTGACAGGACTGAGTTAACGAAGTTCCATTGACAGAAAGAATGTTACTGAGGTCTGATAACTAACTGAAATCTACTAAAGTAACTGTTTCCTAAGTCATGAGACTGATTAAATTCTACTGAACATGGCTTTATGAGAGTATCTTGAAAACATGACATAGGCTCTAGGCATACAGCTAAATTGTTAGGTACAAGCACCCCCAGGACTCGATGGAAAGAAACTGACAAAGTATGACTTTCTTGAATACATGTCCAACATCACAATCCCTAATTCATTTATTAAGCCATTTCATCAAACAATTGATATGCATAAACTTGTACACAAATGGGAATTTCATACTATCATACTAGTGGGGTACTTTTTCTTCACATAGGCATTCAATCAAACACATGGTGAGCATGGTATATGTAGACAACATCACATAACAAGTAAACATCATGATTCAACTCTAATTTCACCATCCAAGCGTTTAATTGTGGATTCACATGAAACTACACCTATAATAATTAATTCCACTTACAATTTATCACAAAACATGTAATAGAATTCAATTGGTCATTATCAACATGATCAAAAACAAACCCAACATGAAATTCATAAAAATTCATACACTTGAACTTTGAAAAGAGATTCTTGGGCTTCATGGATGAAAGGAGTCTATGAATAAACACTATGCATACCTGGGTGAGTAATTTTTGAAGCTATGTGGAGGAAAACATGAATTCTTGACTTAAGATTAAGCACCTAGGGTTTATTGTTCTTGGGGATTGATCCTTAAGAGAAACACTATTTTGTTGTTGTAGAAGAATAATGAACTTATGAGCTATGGTCGGATGTAATCAGGGTTTAAATCGGGTGGAAAAAGACCTAAATACCCTTTAAAAAATGGCTTTAAAATAACTAAATGGGATATGCATTGGCTCATGCAATGGTCCATCGCTGGATCGACGGCCCTTTGTTTCGACCGTCGTAGGTGGACTAGAATAGGGACACGCTGCCTACATAGCGACGGCTTGGGCGATGGTCTGTCACAAGTTCGACAATCCATCAACCTTTCCATCGTACTTATCCAGAAGGTTGCCTCACTGCCTTGGTTGCAATGGTCAAGGCGACGGTCTGTCACTAGGTCAATGGTCCATCAACCTGGTCATCGTACCTGGGCAATTCTGACATCTTTGAGTAAAACGTCCATAACTTTTTATTCTAATACCAAATTTGGATGAAATTGGTATCATTGGAAAGCTAATTCAATTTCTCACATGATAAAAAGGTAAAAATCTTAAAAATTCCCCGTGCATAAAAATGGATTCATCTTTCAAAGTTATATTGTAATATTCTTGAGATAATTTCAATCTTTGAAAAAGTATGGGGTGTTACAATATCTCCCCCTTGAGAACATTTGTCCTCAAATGAGACTGAAAGAGAGGGGAGAAGATAAATTGACGTACATACTAAATATAAATAACTGGAACATGACTGACATGGCTGATAACTGAACATATCATACTGAACATGCATGTCTAATGCATGCGTAACTGATTCATGAATACAGGATAGAGTGTTTTGATGAACTAAATTTCTGACAATGAGAATGCATGTCTAATTCATAATTATATAAGTGAACTGATACATGAATGCATGACTAAATATTCAATGGTAGTTGAAACCAAATTTATAGTGGGATTCTGAACATGAAAGGGATACCAAGATTGAAACTGAAATCTGAACATGAAACTAAAAAGCTTAAGGAGAACTGTTACCTTGAGCTTGATCTGAGTTGGCAGGGAAGAGGTGAGGATACTTGGTACGCATGTGTGCTTCTATTTCCCAAGTAGCTCCCTCGATGGATTGATTTTTACAAAGAACTTTGACTAGAGGGACTTTTTTGTTCCATAGTCTACGAGTCAAATAGTCAAGGATTTCGACTAGAATCTCTTTGTAAGAGAGGTTGTTCTAAAAATCTATGCTCTAAATAGGGACTACAACTGCCGGATCACCTATGCACTTCTTGAACAGAGAGACATGGAAAACTGGATGAATTGAGGCTAGATCTGAAGGCAACTCGAGCTCTAGGCTACCTTGCCAAGACGACTGAGAATTTTGAAGGGACCGACATATCGGGTAATAAGCTTTCCCTTCTTGCTTAATCTCTCCACTCCCTTCATGGGAGAGATCGTTAGATAGACAAAATCACCCATCTCAAACTCGAGATCTTTTTTGTGCACATCTATATAAGACTTTTGCTGGGTTTGAGCAGCTCAAAGTCTTTCTCTGATCAACTGGACTTTCTCTAAGGCATCAAATACTAAGTCAGGCTCTATAACCGAGGCCTCACTAACTTCGAACCAACCGATTAGAGATCTTTATCTCCTACCATAGAGAGCTTCGAATAGAGCCATCCAAATACTAGAATGATAGCTATTGTTAAATGCAAACTTAATCAAAGGCAAGTGGTCATCCCAACTACCCTTGAAATCAATTGCACATGCCCTTAGCATATCTTTTAGGGTTTGAATAGCCCTTTCTGCTTGACCATCTGTCTGAGGATGGAAGGTTGTACTGAGATGAACTTGGGTACTAAGACCCTTTTGGAATGCTTTCCAGAAATAAGAGGTTAACTGAGTACCTTTGTCTGAAATAATAGAAAGAGGAACAGTATCCCAATCTGACCAACTCTCTAATGTAGAGATTGGTGTAATCCTCGGCTGAATAAGAGGTATGGACTGAAAGAAAATATGTTGATTTGGTCATCCTGTCTACAATAACCCAAACTGAATCATGTTGATGACGAGTACAAGGAAAACCCATCACGAAGTCCATGTTCACAACATCCCACTTCCAAGTAGGAATACTGAATTCCTGCATGGACCCACTAGCCTTCTAATGCTCTAACTTAACCTGCTGACATGTGAAGCACTTATCCATAAACTCGGTAATATCTCTCTTTATCCCACTCCACCAATAGATTTCCCATAAGTCGCGGTACATCTTTGTCACCCCAGGATGAATAGAGTAGCGTGCACCATGCGGTTCTGCAAGAATTTACTTCCTTAAGTCATCTACACCTGGAATACAGAGACGACCCTAACAATGTAGAACACCATCTTCTCCTTGGGTGAAAACCTCAACTTTTTGATCCTTGACTGAATCTTTCAACTTGACTAAATTGGGGTCTCTATCTTGATTTTCTTTCACCTCAAAAACTAGAGATGATTCTAAACTACTCTGAACCCATATGTCACCCTCTTTTGTATTGACTAACAGAATGCCCAGTCAGGAAAGCTGATGGATTTCCTGAGCTAACTTCTTCTTATTATCTTCAACATGAGCAACACTACCCATAGACAGTCTACTGAGAGCATCGTCCACAATATTGGCCTTGCCTTGATGATAAAGGACACTCATGTCATAATTTTTCAAAAGCACTAACCACCTTCTCTAATCAAGATTGAGATCTTTTTGAGAAAATATATACTGAAGGCTCTTATGATCTGTGAACACATCTACATGAACACCATATAAATAGTGCCTCTAAATCTTCAATGGAAATACTACGGCTTCTAACTCAAGATCATCAGTAGGATAATTCTTCTCATGGGGTTTAAGCTATTTGGAGGTGTAGGCTATCACCTTACCATGCTGCATAAGGACACGATCCAAACCTACTCTGGATGCATCACAATACACTACGAACCCATCTGAACTATCTGGAAGAGCTTGGACTAGAGCTGAGGTGAGTCGAGTCATCAACTCCTAAAAACTTTTTTCCCAAGGATCTGACCACTGAAACTTAACTTTCTTCTGAGTCAATCTACATATAGGGGACGCAATATAAAAAAATCCCTCAACAAACCATCTATACTAGCTATCCAAACCTAAGAAACTCCTGATGTCTGATGGAGAGACAGGGTGAGGCCAGCTTCTTACTGCTTCGGTATTTTAAGTATCTACTCTAATGCCAACACCAGAAATGATATGACCAAGGAATGCTACTGACCTTAGCAAAAACTCGCACTTACTAAATTTGGCAAACAGCTGATGATCTCTGAGAGTCTGAAGTATGATTCTGAGATGGTCTGCATAATCATGCTCACTGTGGGAATAGACCAGAATATCATCTATAAAGACTATGATGAACATGTCCAAACACTGCTTGAACACATGGTTTATCAAGTCCATTAAAGTTGCTGGGGAATTAGTAAGACCAAAGGACATGACTAGGAATTCAAACTGACCATACCGAGTACAAAAGGCTATTTTTGGAATGTCACACTCTCTAACTCTGAGCTGATGATAGCCGGATCTGAGGTCTATCTTAGAGAAATAGCTGGCACCCTAAAGTTTGTCAAACGACTCATCGATTCTGGGAAGAGGATACTTTTTCTTGACAATAACTTTATAGAACTGGTGGTAATCAAGACACATCCTGAGAGAACCATCTTTCTTGCACACGAATTAGATTGGTGCACCCTACGGGGACACACTGAGTTTGATGAATCCCTTATCTAAGAGATTCTTTAACTACTCTTTCAATTCTCTGAATTCTTCTAGAGCCATTCAGTATAGAGTGATAGATATAGGCTGAGTATCTGGAAGAATATCAATACCGAAGTTTATTTCCCTTTCGGGAGAAATTCCTGGAAGATCTTCAGGAAAAATATTTGAATATTCACTCATGACTAGGACTGATTCAAGATTGGGAGTCTTAGAACTGGAATCCTTAACATTAATAAGATGATAGATACATCCTTTAGATATTATTTTCCTTGCTCGAAGGTAGAAAATAAGCTGACTTTTGAAAGCTGAAGTACTACCCCTCCACTCTATGACGGTTTCTTTAGGAAACTTAAACTGGACTATTCTATTTTTGTAGTCGACTGTGGAAAAGAAGGAATGAAGCCAATTCATGTCGAGAATGATATCAAAATCAGTCATCTCTAATTCGACTAAGTCTGCTGAAGTGACTTTCTGAAATATCATAATCGGGCAGTTCCTTATACCCGCCGGGCTATGATAGTTTTACCCACTAGGGTAGAGATTGAAAAGGGCTCTACTAGGATTTTGGGACTGATTCCAATATTGTCTGCTAGATAGGGAGTAACAAACGACAAAGACATTCCTGGATCTAGCAAAGCATAAACATACACATGAAAGATCTGTAATGTACCAGTAACCACATCAAGATAATTTTCCTGATCTTGCTAAGACTGAAGAGCATAAATTCTTTTTGGGTATTGCCCACTAGTAGAACTAGAGGTGGCACCCTACTTGTTTGGGCGATAGGACTGAGCGGGGAAATGGTTCTGCTGACCCTGAGGACCCGGCTGAGGACAATCTCTGACTCTGTGGCCTGGCTTGCCAAACCCGAAACAAATACCACTACCAGATCTGTATATACCCATATAGTGCTTTCCATATATATGGCAAAGAAGATAGGTGCGGGAACTGCTAACACTACCCTGAGACTTACAGCCTGGCGCTCTATCTTTGTTACCATCCCTGAACTTAGGAGCTGGAGCACTAGCTGAAGAAGTAGATGGAACTGATGACTTAGGAAGAAACTGAGAATGGTTTTCTCCTTCTGATTTAGGCTGAGCAAAGTTGAAACTGCCTATCTTTGCTTTCTTATTTTGCTTCTCTCTCATCTTAATCTTTTGATCTTCTATCTGTTGAGCATGAGTCATAAAATTAGATAAAGTCATGTCACTATTCAACATCGCATATCTACACTCGTTGACCATACTTTTATTTACCTCAAAAACAAACTTACTCATGTTAGCCCTGCTGTTTGTAACCACTGAAGGGGCATATCTGGCTAATTGAGTAAACTTAAGAGAATACTCTTTGACCATCATATTATGCTACCTGAGGTAGATAAATTCTAACAACTCAGCCTCTCTCAGCTCTTGAGGAAAGAATCTATCTAAGAATACGGTGACAAACTCCTTCTACTCAATAGGACCTGCATCATCTAGCAGTGTAAGCAACATCCTGTAAATGATATATAGCTAGATCAACACTCTCACTAGAAGTAACCCCTATGATGTCTATAACCTTCTAAACATGATTGATGAATTCTTGAGGAAAGAATCTATCTAAGAATGTGGTGACAAACTCCTTCCACTCAATAGGACCTGCATCATCTAGCAGTGTAAGCAACATCCTGCAAATGATATATAGCTAGCTTAACGCTCTCTTTAGGAGTAACCCCTGTGATGTCTATAACCTTCTGAACATGATTGATGAATTCCTGAGGGTCCTTATCTATCTTAGACCGGAGGAAAGATGGAGGATTCATTCAGATAAAGTTCCAAATCCTGGTTGCAGCTAAATTGGCCACTGGGTTGGCCAGAATAACAGTTGTTCTTTCATTCTAAGCAGCAACTGACTATGCAAGAGTAGTGAATTCAGCTCTGAACTCTGCATGAGAAACATGTTCGCCCAAAGGTACTTCGGGCTGAGGGGTTGACCGATTCCCATTTCTTCTTTTTGGAGGCATGTTCTGTAGAAGGAAGGGAGAAAAGGATTAGACTAAGAGATTGACTTGAGATTATGCTCACAGGCACAACATGAATACTGAAAGAAGGGAAACTATTCCTAAAACACCTTATAGCCTCCTCCAGATAAATGTGGCGCATAACACACCTATGTATAAAATTCTACTAGATGTGGATTTCAGACTTCCTACGACACTATTGAACTTTAGGGTCTGATACCGAGTTTGTAACGCTTTAAATTTGGTACCCATAATGCTACACTATGCTCATGACCCCGAAGGACCATAAGCTAACCCATGACTGATATATGTACCTGCATACTACATAATATATTGTACAATACAAAAAACATGAACTAAAAGGCCATAAGGTTCAAAACTGTACATTAAGATCTAATAAATCATAACATATGGATGGGGTATAATATACCCAAAAAAACTAAAACAACTAACTGAACATGGTAGTCTGAAAAATCTCTAACTGACTGAACTTGTCTGATTAAGGAGTTGATGGGACATGTCCCCAACTTACTCCAACTAATAAGTTAATTAATGAGATAATAAAAGAATAATCATGTCCTCAAAAGACGAGGACTTATTTCTATCTTTGACTGCTGAGACTGGAACGCTACTCGTGCTCTGGAGCTCGTGATTTGGGACCTATGGTATAACATATCATAGAGAAAATGCGTTAGTACTATGAATGTACTGGTATGCCTATGAGGTAAGCTGCATGTATGGGGTTCATATACATTAACGAAACTGGGTAACTGACTATATGAACGTGAGAATACATATATTAATACACAGTAACTATATCTGAGATCATGATAACAAGAATTTACTGATAACTAACATGACTAATGATAGAGTTTTGATAACTGATATAACTGATAACATTAGTGATTATATCTGACATTCCTAAATCTGATGGAACTTGCTGAGTTCTATACTATTTTGACTTGACTGTATCTGATAGTCCTGAATCTGAAGAACTATCTGAGTTTTTTTATTGATACTGATATTGATATTGTGGGAAGTAGTTATGGAACTGACACGCCCCAAATAAAGCATTATAGCTAAATTGGGGTCCAATTTGTGCCTTGATTGGTAGGGTGTCAATACTGCGCCACTGGAAACAATAATTTATGAGTGACCCTCAAATAATAGGTAACTCTAGTAAGAATGGTGGAAACCCTTATATGACAAGTTAAACCACCTCACTTACCCTCATATAGCAGGTTAAGATGTCTCAACCTATGCTGGCTACATAGTTCTGGAACACAAGGATTGCTTCAAAGAATCACACCCTCATATAACAGGTGAGTTCTCATCCTTGGGTTCACTCGGTGCTAATTTCTACTACCATCTGAATAGACACTAAACATGATTAACTGAACTGGCTGGACTAATTTAACGGAGTTCCATTTACTGATAGAATGTTACTGAGGTCTGATAACTCACTGAAATTTACTGAAGTTACTGAGTTTTCCTAAGTCATGAACTAACTGAATTTTACTAAACAAGGCTTGACTGAGAGTATCTTGAAAGCATTATATAGGCTCTAGGTATATATCTACATTGTCGGGTGCAAGTACCCCCAAGACTCAATGGTATGAAATTGACACAGCATGACTTTCTTGAATAAATGTCCAACATCACAATCCCTAATTCATTTAGTAAGACATTTCATTAAACAATTGATATACATAAACTTGTACATAAATGGGGATTTCATACTATCATACTAGTAGGGAACTTTTTCTTCACAAAGGCATTCAATCAAACACATGGTGAGGATGGTACATGTAGATAACATCACACAACAACTAAACATCACAATGCAACTCTAATTTCACCATTCAAGGGTTTAATCATGGATTCACATGAAACTACACCTATAATAATCAATTCCACTTATGATTTATCACTAAACATGGAATAGAATTCAATTGGTCGTTATCAACATGAGCAAAAACAAACCCAATATGAAATTCATAAAAATCTATACACTTGAACTTTGTAAAGAGATTCTTGGGCTTCATGGATGAAAGGATTCCATGAATGAACACTGTGCATACCTGGGTGAGTGATTTCTTAAAGATTTGTGGAGGAAAACTTAAATTTTTATCTTAGAATTAAGAACCTAGGGTTTCTTGTTCTTGGGGATTGATCCTTGAGAGAAACCATATTTTGTTGTTGTAGAAGAATAATGAACTTACGAGCTATGATAGGGTGTAATTAGGGGTTAAATCGGGTGGAAAAACCCAAATACCGTTTTGAAAATAGCTTTAAAATAACTGAATGGGATGTGTGATGGCTCATGCGACAGTTTGTCGCTAGCTTGACAGCCTGTCATTTCGACCGTCATAGGTGGTCCAAGATAGGGACTCACTGCCTAAGTAGCGACAACTTGGGCAAAAATTCACCGCAAGTTCGATGGTCCATCAACCTATCTATCATACCTTATCCAGAAGGTTGCCTCACTACCTTGGTTACAACGGTCAAGACGACGAACCATGGTGACGGTCCATCACTAGGTCGACAGTCCGTCAACCTGGCCATCGCAGCTGGGCGATTCTGACAACTTTGAGTAAAACATCCATAACTTTTTACTCTGATACTGGATTTAGATGAAATTGGTATCGGTGGAAAGCTAATTCAATTTTCCACATGATAAAAGGTGAAATTATTAAAAATTCCATGTGAACAAAATGGGATTTATCTTTCAAAGTCAATTTCTAACATTCCTGATAGAATTTCAAGATAGGAAAAAGTATGGGGTATTACAAAACAAGATAAGGACTCTAGTTTGGTTAAGTTGAAAGAATTAGTCATAGATCAAAAAGTAGAAGTTTTCTCCCAAGAGGGAGATGGTGTGTTACGCTACTAGGGTAGATTGTGTTTGTCGTGTGTTAATGGTTTTGAGATAGCAGACTGTGGTGGAAGCGCATGGTGCACGTTACTCTATTAACCCAGGAGCCACTAAGATGTACCACAATTTGTGGGAAATATATTGGTGGAATGGATTAAAGAGGGATATTGTTGAGTTTGTTGACAAGTGTGCTAATTTTTAATAGGTTAAGGTTGAGCACCAAAAGCCTAGTGGTACCCTGTAGGAGTGTAGTATTCCTACTTGGAAGTGGGAAGAGGTAACCATGGACTTAGTAATAGCGTTACCCCATTTGCGCCGTTAGCATAATTCAATTTGGATTATTATAGATAGAATGACCAAATCACCCTATTTATTGCCAGTTCGTACTTTCTATTCAGCCGAGGATGATACTAAGATTTATATCAGAGATTTAGTCAAATTGCATGGTGTTTCTTTGTCCATCATTTAGATAGGCGTACTCAATTTATCTCTCACTTTTGGAAAGCCTTTCAAAAGAATCTTGGTTCCCAAGTTCATCTTAGTATTGCTTTTAATCCTATGATAGATGGTAAGGTAGAGAGGACTATTCAAACCCGAGAGGACATGTTGAGAGCATGTGTTATTGATTTCAAAGGTAGTTGGTGTGATCATTTGTCATTGATCAAGTTCTCCTACAATATTAATTATCATGCTAGTATCCATATGGCTCATTTTGAGGATCTTCATGAGAGAATATGTAGGTTACCTATTAGTTGGTTTGAGGTAGGTGAGGCTACATTGATAGGGCCAGATGTGGTGTTTAAAGCTATGGAAAAGTTCAATTGAATTGCGAGAGACTTAAGGCAGCTCAGAGTTGTCAGAAATCTTATGCAGATGTGAGGAGAAGGGATCTTGAGTTTGAGGTTGGTGACTTAGTGTATTTAAAGATTTACCCATTAAGGGGGTGAAGAGATATGGCAAAAAAGAGTTAGCATATGAGCTTGAGTTGCCTATAGCTTTGTCATCCGTTTATCTAGTATTTCATGTATCATTTATTAAGAAGTGTATTGGTGATCCAGTTGTTATAGTTTCTTTGGAAAACACCAAAATTTAGGATAGCCTTTCTTATGAAGAAATTCTAGTTGAGATTCTTGATCACCAGATTTATAGACTAAGGAACAAAAAAATTCCCTTGGTTAAAGTTCTTTGGCGGAATCAGTTTATTGAGGGGCCTACTTGGGAAGCAGAAGTGGATATGTGAACCAAGTACCCTCATATTTTCTTCCCAAGATCATACTTAGTTTAAGGTAACAAGTTTTTCTTAGATTATCTCTTGTCCATTCTCAATTCTAGCCATATAATCATTTTTATGTCATTACATGCATACACGAATCAATTTAGTCATATAATTATTCTTTCAGTTATGAATATATAGTATGAAGTCTCAGTCCCTCAGTATTCTTAATTTAGTCAGTCTCATTCGAGGACAAATGTTCCTAAGGGGGAGATATTGTAAGACCACGTAAGATACTAGCTCAATTTTGCTCACTATTGCAAGTCAAGGGGGGTCCAAGACTTAGAAAAATTTCACTAAGTGTTAGGACTTTGTCATTTCTAAAGCCCATAAACTTTAATGATTTTATTTTTGACCTTCGCGACATCGAAAAGTTAATTTTAAAGTTGATTCATGGTAGGGGTATTCAACAGTACAACTCGGGTGAGTTTTTGAATTTTTGGACGAGTGTAAGGGTGTGTTAGGATTTACAAAACATTGGCATCACGCAGTTAGCCTATGGAGCATGCCCCAGTCCAATGGTATAGGTGCCCGCGACAAAGGCCATAGTGCGTGGTACAGTCTAGCAGACCAGAGCCCGCGACACATACTCTATCGCGCCCCCTTGTTTTTCCATCTTCTATTTCTATTGTTTCAAGGGTATTTAGTTCTTTTACCTTCTCCCACTTAGTCCATAACACAGGATTGAGGGTCCCAAAAGGCAAAATTGATCATTCTTTTCACAAATTCTTTCAAAGAAAGTAATCCTCAATCAAGAACAAACTCTAGCCTCTTCAAAATTCAAGTTTAAGCTTAAAGAATGCAACAAAGAAATTTTTCTAATTCATGAATTAAGGTATAGGGGTTACGAACAAGGGTTTCCTTTCACCCTTGTGCCCAAATTACATGTTTTTAAGATTTAATTCACTTGTTTTGAAATAGCATTCATACCCAAATATATATATTGCTAAAGCATGTGATTTGATGATATTTAAAGCTTTTAGAACATCAATAAGTGCTTATGTTTATGCTTTTAACTTACATGATTTATGTTATGAATAAGATTGCACTACCTTGACTTGTTATTGTTCAAGTATTTCTAGATTGTCATTGAGCATGAAGTTTTATTGTGATTTGATATGAGCTTAAACTATGGCTTTTAAGTCCTAAGTTTGAGCATTGAGACTTTAAGAAGATTATTCTTTTAAGTATTCTATGATAAGCTTATTTCAAGATTTAAGCAAGAATTGATCTTTTGATCCTCGTCTAAAAGTTGGCATCCACATTTATTCATTTTGATTAATTTAAATCCAAGAGAAGCATAACTGGTTTTCATTATAAACCCTTTTGCTATTTTAAGGTAGATATCCTAAAAATCGAGCATATAAGTAATATGGGAGTAGTATTTAGCACCGAGTTGGGTGTGAGGGCAAGGTCACATACCCTAGAACTGTGTATCATCGTAGGTTCAAATTCCAATATGGGTCTAGTATAGTGATCACTCTAGTTTAGGTTCTATTCCAATGGAAATCATAGAACAACTCTACCAAAGTGGGTGCGAGACATTGGACTCCATGAAATCTCACATGGTTTATGTCAGTTAGAAGAACCGCCCAAAATAAAGATTAAAAGTATAGCATTTAGGACTAAGTGTTATGACTCACAAGATTTATACAGTATGTTTTATTATTCATGATTTATTATTTTCAGCTTTCAGTTATTCAAGCTCAAGGTGAGTCATTTACACTTGGCATGCATAGTTTAAAAGTTTATACGAATATTGAGTTACTATTTTACTTATGCATTAACCCTCACATACTCAGTACATTCTAGAAGTAATGATCTACATATATTTCTATGTGCTACATTGTCTTATAATATAGAACTTGGTGCTCAATTCCAGCTGTGTGATTGATTTAGTGCATCTCAACCTATATCCCAGCTCTTGGTGAGTTCTCGTAGCTCAAGGGCCCATTCTACCAGATTTGTTATTAATGAAGTACTCGAGTTATTTGATTTCATTTTAAGAATGGTCAGCTGGGGCTTGTCATAGTGGATCTCTCGTTAGAAGTAGAGGCTTGTACGACTGTTTTCTATTTTGGATTCAAGCTATTGGTTTTAAAGATTTCAAAGTTTAACTTTCAGTTAAGACATTAAATTCTGTTATTTTGAGATTTCATATGTCAAATTTACCTTTATTATGAGTTCCAAAGTTGCTAGAAGGCTTAAACGGTTAGCTTTGGACTACTTGTAGTTTTGAGCACCATGTGACGTCTAGGGTGTATTCTCGGGGCGTTAAAGAAAACAACCTTGCAGACCCTTTTACAGAAGTTCTACTACGAAAACCTTTTGATAGGCATGTAGAAGTATTGGGTGTTAGAGTTGTATGTGCATGTTTATTAGTCTAAGTGGGAGATTATTAAGATATCCTATAAACAATACGTTTAGATATAGTATTCTTTATTGAACAATTATTTATTTGTTTAATTAATTCAATAAAGGGTTACATTAAATGGGTCATTTTATCATACATGTGTCCTCAACTTATATATTAGATGATTTGGTCTGAAGTGTATGAGCTTATACACAGAAGATCAAATCATCGGTTCTTATATGTTAAATTATTGTTCATAATTGTTATAGTTTGTGACCCAAATTCTGTTTGATCTGGCCCTAAAAATTTTGTGGTGCAACCCATGGTTGTGATTATTTATAGGTTCTATGGTGGTAGCGTAGGGATCTGGCTGAGCCCACCACTGATCACGTTAGGAGTATGGGAGATTTGTTTGTTTTTGCTCCTAAATATACTGGTACGCACGTATTATATAAGTGTAATTAGTGGTTCATTTTTGGATGTTCAAAAAATACGTAATTCTCCTCATTGTATTCTCCATCCATCATATTAAAATTTCTCTGCCTCCGGCTATGGTTTTTTTTTGCAAGGGTTTCCACATAAATCTGTGTGTTCATCTTGTTTTTCTTTTGCTTGTGGTATTACTTATTCTGTCCGATTATAACAAACTGGTATCAGATAGATTAATTGTTTTCTGGGGAATGTCAACCATGAAGTATGATATTCCATTGTTGGACTGTAACATCAGACTTTCATTATGACAAGTTAAGAAGCGGTGTTTCCTTACGCAGATAGATTTGGATGATGCTCTATTTGGGTTAGATAAGATGCCCTCATCATGAATAGAAGAGGATTAATGATGTAAAGATCGAAAGGCTCTATCTTAGATCCATCTTCATTTATCCAATTAGATTTTACAGGATGTTCTGAAAGAGACCACTGTCATTGCGTTGTGGTTGAAACTGGAATCGTTATGTATGAAAAAAATCCTAACTAGTAAGTTGCATCTCAAACAATGACTTTACTCCTATCACATGTCTAAGGGTGTGTCCTTGGAGGATCACCTATTTGTCTTTTATGAAATCATCTCTGATTTAAGGACTCTGGAGGTAAAGTACGATAATAAAGATCTAGGGTTGATTCTATTGTCTTTGTTGCCTGCATCATACTCAAACTTTAGGGATATAATTTTATATAGTGGTGATACCCTAACCTTAGATGAAGTCTATGATGCATTTTTTCTCTAAGGAAAAAATGAAGCATCTTATGAATTGGTCGGTGACTCAAGAGGTTGGTCTTATTGTTTGAGGAAGGACATATGAGAGGAATTTTGGAGGTGATGATAGAAATTGATCGAAATCCATAAAATAAACAAAACCTATAACTACTATAAGAAGAGGGGTATATCAAATCTGAATGTTATAAGTTATAAAATAGAAAACAAAAGAAAGGTTAAAAATAGAAAGGAAACCAACCAGAGAAGTCTGGTGAAGCAAGTTTTGTTAAAGATGGCGGTAGTGATGGAGAAATCTTTGTAGTTTCTGATGATAAACCCAAACCCTATGAGGATTGGATTCTTGATTCATCTTGCACGTTTCATATGTGTCGCAATCGTGATTGGTTAACAACAAATGATATAGTTCTAAAGGTGTTGTGTTAGTGGGAAATAACTTTCCTTATAAGATATCTAGTATTGGAACAATCAAGATTAAGATGTTTGATAAGATTGTGAGGACACTTAGTGATGTGTAATATGTCCCAAACCTGAAGAGAAATCTTATTTCCTTGAGTACCCTTGATTCGAGCGGATATAAGTACACTGGTGAACGTGGAGTCCTGAAGGTTTCCAAAGGTTCCCTTGTTGTGATGAAAGGCCAAAGAAATACTGCTAATTTGTATGTCTTGCAAGGCTATACGATTATAGGTAATGATGCTATTTCTACTTTCTCTCTATCAGATAGTGATGTTGCTAAACTTTTGCCTAGGCGTTTGGGACATATGAGTGAAAATGTGATGGCTGAACTAAGTAGGAGAGGACTTCTTGATGGCCAAAGTATTACCAAATTGGAGTTCTATAAGCACTGTGTTTTGGGAAAAGGGAGAGAGTAAGATTTATTAAAGGTATCCACTCAACTAAAGGCATACTTGATCACTTTTATTTTTATCTCTGGACATTCATTCTGATCTCTGAGGTCCTTCTAGATTACCTTCAAGAGGAGTTGCTAATTACATGTTGGATATAATTGATGACTATTTCAGAAAAGTTTGGGTGTTCTTCCTGAAGCAAAAAAATGATGTGTTGCCTACTTTCAAGAAGTGAAAGATAATAATTGAAAATTAAACAGGGAAGAAGGAAAAACAACTTCGAACTGATAATGGTTTATAATTCTGTTCTAATGAATTTAATGTTTTTTGCAAGTCAGAAGGAATCGTGAGGCACTTAACAGTTTGTAATACTCTGCAGCAGAATGGTGTAGCCGAACGAATGAATAGGACTATAATAGAGAAGGTGTTTTGTATTCTCCCTAATGCTAGTTCACAAAAATCTTTTTGGGCTAAATCTTCTTCCATAGTTTATCTTCTTATTAATCGCTCTCCTTCAGTTGTGATTGATAAAAAGACTCCACGGGAGGCATGGTCCAGTACTCCTACCAGTTATTCTAATTTAGGGATATTTGGATGTCCTACTTATGCTCATATTGATAATGGAAAGTTTGAACCTAGATCTATCAAGTGCATATTTATGGGTTGTAAGTCTAGTGCTAAAGCATATAAGCTTTGGTGTCCAGAAAAGAGAAAAGTTATAGTTAGCAGGATTATAAGTCTGGTGCTAAAGCATATAAGCTTCGTCCTTATATGAGCTTAGTGACATGAATCGTCAAGCACCCACGTTGAATTGAATATTGGAGAAGAGTCCACACCAATGACTACTTCTCATTCTAGCCTGGAGATTCAGAGTGATACTATTTCTTCTTCACTACTAGTGGCACCATAATATTCTATTGCTAAAGATAGTCCTAGGAGAGATATTAGACCTCCTCAGAAGTATACAGAAGCTGATTTAGTTGTTTATTCATTAAATATAGCAGAAGGCATTGATTCCTATGAAGAACCTTCTTCTTACTTAGAGGCAGTTAGTTGTGATGATTCCGACCGATGGATGATTGCTATGCAGGAAGAAATGGAATCACTTCACAAGAATGGCATATTGGATTTGGTGAAATAGCCTAAAGATAAGAAAGTTGTCCGTTTCAAGTGAGTATATAACAAGAAAGAAGGAACATTGAGAGTTGAAAATGTTAGGTCCAAAGCAAGACTAGTTACTAAAGGTTACAGTCAGGTTCCAGGTGTTGACTTCAGAGATGTGTTTTCTCCAGTTGTAAATCATAGCTTGATTTGAGCCTTACTTGGTATTGTGGCTATGCACAATCTTGATTTTGAGCAATTGGATGTCAAGACTGCATTTTTACATAGAGAATATGAGGATGATATTTATATGCCACAACCAGAGGGTTTTGTAGTCTCAGGAATGGAGGTCTATGTATGCTTACTGAAAAAATCTCTTTATGGCTTAAAACAGTCGCCATACAGTGGTATAAGAGGTTTGACTATTTTATGACTTCTCATATGTTTAGGGGGAGAAGTTATGATAGTTGTATCTATTTCAAGGAGGTAAGTGATGGTTCATTCATATATCTTCTCTTATATATTGATGATATGTTGATTGCCGCAAAGGATATGAGAGAGATAAGACAAGTCAAAACCTGTTAGTACTCCATTAGCAGCATATTTTAAACTCTCGACAACGTTATCTCCAAACACAGATGAAGAGCTTGACTATATGCCTCGAGTTCCATACTCTAGTGTTGTTGGGTCTCTTATGTATGTTATGGTTGTTCCTGACTATATTTATCATTTGTAGTCAGTGCAGTTAGAAGATACATGGCAAATCCATGTAAAGAACATTGGAAAGTAGTTTAGGGAATATTTAGATACTTTCATGGATTTACTAATATATATTTGCAGTTTGGGCCAAATAGAGATTGAATAATAGGATATGTTGATTCAGATTTCGCAAGAGACCTTGATAAAAGGAGGTCCCTTATAGGCTATGTTTTATCATTGGTTGTTGTGCTATCATTCGAAAAGCTACTTTACAAACTACGGTTGCTTTGTCAACTACTGAGGCAGAGTACATAGCTATTACTGAGGCTTGCAAGGAAGATATTTGGTTGAAGGGTCTGTTTGGAGAACTTAGCAAAGACTTACAAATTACTGTGGTCTTTTGCTATAGTCAGAGTGTTATCTTCCTTACAAAAGATCTGATGTTTCACGAGAGAACAAAGCACATCAATGTTCGATATAATTTTGTGTGTGAAATTATTTCTTGTGGTGATATTGTGGTAAGCAAGAATAGTACCCATGATAACCCTATTGATATGATGACCAAGACACTACCAAGTGCCAAGTTTGAGCATTTCTTGGACTTGGTTGGTGTCATCAGTTAAGATATGCTCTTAGGGGCTTTTGTGGAAGAGATGGACAGTTTTCTTGAAATGGATTTGAATTCTGAAATAGAATTCATATCAAGGTGGAGATTGTTAGAGTTTGTGACCCAAGTTCAGTTTGATCCTGCCCTGAAAAGTTCGCGGTGCGACCCATGTTTGTGTTTATGGGCCTAGGATTTATTTGTATGCACATATTATATAAGTGCAATTAGTGGGTCATTTTTTGATGTTTAGAAAATACGTCATTCTCCTCATTGTATTCTCCATTCATTATAGTGAAATTTCTCTACTTTTTCCCATGGTTTTTCCCGCAAAGGTTTTCTCGTAAATCTGTGTGTTCATCTTATTTTCTTTTGCTTATGGTATTGCTTATTCTGTCCGATTATAACAATAATCATAGATGAAAATTTGGACAACCCACCAGAATGATTGTAGTACGAGATTAAAAGTAATTTGTCTTGATTACCAGAATAATATAGTTCTAACTTCTCATTCTAGTGTATTTTGTATGTATTGAACAAGATCAACTAGAGATAGTTGTTTCTGATTGACTAATAAAAACATATTCTCTAAGCTATTAAATATACTTATATTCTCAATTTTGATATAACTATTATAATTTGTATATATTATTTATCATATGATTTATTAAAATGTAAGATTATGAGATGGGTCAATATTCCTAGAAAATTGGATGATAATAATATATATTGGTGAAATAATAAGGTAGTTGATGAAATTCATCTCGATATAGAGATTGATGATACATCTTTTATGAAAAGCTTATAAGTTTTTATGCGTAAACCCGGTAGATGAATTGGTGAATCCAACATATGAAATAAGTTAAACAACGCACTAAAATCATTATATTAAATTCATCAGTAATTTAATTTATTGATTAGTATCTGTAATATTAAATGGGGAATTAGATAAGTTTCTAATGAATAATTTTGAAATAAAAATAGAGGAGTGTAATTATGAATTTTTAGTGGGATGATTTGTAATTTATTATGGTAAGAATAATTTGGGAGGGGGAGAAGAAACATATTTTTTGTCCAAGAGAAACAGAGGTTCTTCTAACCTAGAAAGACCATTCAGTTTTCTATTCATTTTTTGCCCAGTCAAACATTGAGAGAGTTCAGTTGTGAATTTGGAATCATTGTAGGGGACCGTACAACTAAAGACGGACTTGCTTCAAAATATTTACTCGCACTTCAAGAGGTATTTCTTGGTTAATTTTTAACACACTTTGTGTGAACTACGTGTTTATGTTTGTTGTCTATAATTCATGTAAACAGTGTGATTCTGGTATAATTCCGTTGTGTACTATTTTCTAACAATTCATAGTGAAATGAATATACCACATCAATTCGTTATATATGGATGATGAGATTGCACTACTACAGAGCCAGCTTCATATCACCGATTTCGAGGCCTGAGTATTAAGAAATCCTTGATTGAGAGCACTACCCTCGAATGTGCCCTACCTACCGTGAATTTGAATGAGTCAGACTCCAATGCGGGCACCAGACACTGGATACAAAACCAAAAAAAAAAAATTCTCTAAGCATCAATATATAACTAGTAACTTAAATATTCAATTGAAAGATCATCCTCAATCGTTCAACGGCGGATGAGTTATGATACTCCAAAGAAATTCCACGAAAGTTCTATCATCCACTTAGTAGACTTAAAATTAGTTCTGCTCCCGAAAATGTATAATCTCTAATCTCCAAAGAATGTATCAGTTCATCTTCAACGTGAAAGTTAGTTCAAATGGGTCGAAGCAAGAGGCCGAGTTTACCAAGTCCTTGTAAGGAATGAAGAATATCAAATTATTCTTGGAGGAGGTGGAGTAGATGGCTCTCTGTGATGAAACTACTTGACCAGTAACCTACGCTCGCAGTCCTACAGAAGCGTACTTTCAAACATATGATGATGGTCCACATACTTTCTTTAACGCAAGTAAAAGACACTTTTGCAAAGTCACAAGAAGCATACTTTCAAACATATGATGATTGTCCACATACTTTCTTTATCGCAAGTAAAAGACACTTCTGCCAAGTCAAATTACAAATAACTTCTCTTTGTTAGAAGATATATCGAAGCACGATATAATGGTACAGAAACATATCTGGAAGTACAGTTATTCTTCAAGAATAAGCAGATAATTCTATGGTTTGTCTGGCTTCATTCCCTTCATCTTTAGGAATGTAAATGCAAAGCTTAGCTAGTCACGTGAAGTAAATCAGTCAACTTCGTTGAACCAGGGGCAAGAGAATAAATTAGACCTTGGTGTATGTGTCTAACAATAAAAGAACCTTCAGGCACATCTGAAATACACAAAAAAACACAATTCGTTCAAAAAACTACATATGAAGAAAGAACGCAACTAGAATAGGACAAAGAGTAAGCAATAACCGGCACATACAACTTGGAAGAGAAGGATCTGGATCCAAAGGGTCAAATTTGGTAAGACCATCAGATTGGTATAATTAAAACTGTTCATCAATAGCAGTGTGATTGTACTTATTTAGGCGCTTATTTTGGTGTACTTCTTCCCAAACACAGTGCCAGGTATAATGATTTGAGAAGGCATACTCAAAGCCAGTTTGCCAAACAAAATGATCAATTATCAACATTGGATCGGTTGAGAGCCTCACTTTGCTATCTAGCCAAATAGAGTACCTAAAAATTGCCGCAAGAGGAGGACAAATTAATCCTCAGTTGGAGCCAGATAGACTAAGAATAAAAGTCCAGCTAGGGATATGAAAAATCACCTAGAAGAAGGAAAGAGGCAACGTGTCAAAATCTTTGGTACTTTCCCCTTTCTACTCATATCTATGTATGGTAAGTTCTTGATGACAACTAATTTCTACAATCCAACAAATCCACCATCATCAGGTGTGTTTCTTTCTTTTGAGAGTGTCGAAAGAGTTCCCTCATCAACAAACATAACAAAACACACGTTTTTCTTTGAATACTCACTGATCTGAAAAGGTAATGATTAATCAAACGTAAGCACATGTTGCTATATCCTTACATACTCTTCTGCTTTCCAAAGATACCATCTGACAAATCAGTAGAATTTTATTAGAGAAAACTGATGTATCCAGGATACATGTTTTAAAAAGTCTTTGATCTTCACGGAGTTATTCAACATTTCTGATATAAGTTTTTTATGCAACTGCCATTTCAGAGAACAGAGAACAACAAATGGGGTTGAAACAGCAAGGTCGTTAGAATGGGAATGAGGAGAAAAGGAATCTATCGTCCTTCCAGGTGGTTTAATAACTTTGAAAGGAATCTATTTTGCTACAATGTCGTTATTAGTAATTATCTATGATCGAGGCTGCACTAATTCTTGTTACAATGTCGTAAATTATCCATTTTGACCACACAAGTATAACTTATCTTCCCAATATCTACTTACTGGAAACTCTCTTATTAATAAGCTCAAACAAAAGTTACACGGGCAATATAATAGCAACCCTTATGCTGCCTACAGGGTTTCTTTGTTGAGCGTTCAGGGAGATCACGCACAGTAAAATCTTCTCGTGTTTCTCTCCAAGGCAACATGCCATGTTTCATTTTAACTGCAAAGCACAATGGGAAACATGTCTTTGAATAACATCTAAACTTAGAAATGACTATCGAGACAAAGGACTCTACTATTATCTAGCAACCTTTACATTCAAGTCATTACTATGTTCAAGACCTACTCGATTAGCCAATAATTCAACTTTGATCAACTTATAGTCTCTTGGACTCATAGGATGGTGGTGTATTTATACAAGAGGTGGCATAGTCGTTTCTTGGTGTTGAGATCAAGAAGAAGAAAGTGTTAAATCATGTCTTGATAAGAATCAAGGATAATATAGGTGGGCAGAAGGTGATGGCCTTCGAGATTAGTGGTGATGGTACCTTGCGGTACCAATAGAGGTTATGTGTTCCTGATGTAAATCGGTTGCGAGAGAGAATCTTGGCTTAGGTTCGTAAGTCGTATTGTGTTGTTCATCCTGGTTAGACGAAAATGCATCATGACCTTAAGAAGATGTATTGGTGGAACAATATAAAGCGGGATATGGCTAGTTTTATGGCGAAATGCATGGTGTGCCAATAAGTGAAAGTTGAGCACATGAGGCCCGGAGGATTGTTTTAAGAGATTGGGTTGCCTATGTGGAAGTGATAAGTGATCAATATAGATTGTCTTACTGATCTTCCTCGATCTAGAAATCAATTTGATTTAGTTTGGGTCATCATGGATAGGATGACAAAGTAGACTCACTTTTTGCCAGTGAGGACTAATTTCTCAGCTGAGGATTATGCAAGATTATATCTCCATGAGATTATGAAGTTGCATGGGGTACCAGTTTCTATCATCTCATATCATGATACACAATTTTCATCTCACTTTTGGTGTTTATTTCAAAAAGGTTTAGGGACCAAGATGAGTCTTAGTACTACTTTTCACCTGCAGTTGGATGGGCAAACAGAAAAACTATTTAGACATTGGAGGATATGCTTCGGTCTTGCGTGATTGACTATGGTGGTAGTTGGGTTGAGCATTTGCCTCATATAGACTTTGACTGTAATAATAGCTACCACTTTAGCATTAGGATGGCTCTGTTTGAAGCTTTATATAGTAAGAGGTGTGGGTTTCCTATTGGGTGGTTCGAGGTTGGTGAGGCAGAGATGTTTGACCTAGATTTGGTTCACCAAGCCGTAGAGAAGGTGAAGGTAATTCAGGATAGACTCAAGGCTGCCTAAAGTCATTAAAAGTCCTATGCGGGATAGACATACATGTTTTAGTTATACAGCATTATACCTTGTACTTCCTAACTCTTAACTAACTTGACTTTACATCATTATGTTATGTCACCGCCTCCTCTTACCATAATCAGTTCTTGTCACTAACTTTTTGAAAAATTATCCCATATTCTAACACACATAAAACCTAATTCTTTCTTTTTATTGTAATTAGGCTAAATCACTAGATTATTAGATCGCAAAATCTCTTTGTCACCTATATTCATATAATTCACAGTACAATCCATCATGGAGTCATGTAAACATAAACGTTCAGCATCGGTTCATAAATCAACATATTAACACACAATTAGATCTTTATTGTATTAAATTCATGTTTTATCCATCCAAACTCCATACTCATATCCCTAAGCATGATTTCTTCTGTCAAATCTACATTATGGATACAATTACTAACCACGGTCAACTACTCATAAACCTTAACCTACCTGGCTCCAAGTTGGTGCAACAAATAAGTTATATCATGGATGATATTCCTTCTTCTTCTTCTTCTTCTTCTTCTTCTTCTTCACATTTTTAGAGTCTAAATCATCTAATAAGCAATAATTAGAATAGTAACTAATAAACAACTCTTCAAACAAATACCTTGAGAATTCAAACCCACTAATTTTAATTTACGGCCTACAAATTTATCTAAGGATCAATTGATTATCAACCTAGTTATATCAAGCGTAACCCAACTCCATTAATGGAGTTTTGAAGTTACAGTTCCCACCCTTATTAAATATAAGATCTCCAAATATCAACTTTTACATTTTTGAACCTTAATTTCACACTAGAAAGAGTTAATCCATAAACTAAAATCAATTCTAGGTGAAAATACATATGCTTATAGGGTTTTTCCACAATTTCATGAACCTAGGATTCTAAACCCAAGAATTTGACCATATATTCTCCATTCTAGTGATTCTAAAACATAAATGGATTAATCAATGTTAAAAAAATGCAAAGATCTTACCTCAATGCAGGATTTCAGTCAAACAAAGAGAAAATCGCCCCTCTAAGGCTGACGTATGAAATTTTTGAATTTAGGGGCGGAAACCCATCAAGATAATGTTACAAACTGTTGTTGCATCGCTATAGCGATGAGCATGTCTCTATAGCGACATGAACTCGCCATGGCTCCCTCAACTTTTCAGCACGAACAAACTTCTGTAAAGCAATCATAACTTCTTACTTAGGAAGCATATTAACAAATGGTTGATTGCATTGGAAAGAAGATTTAGAGAAATTTATTCCGATGGTTATTGAGCCCCCTAAATCTTTATATTCCAAGACAATTAGGCATGTGAAGTTAAACCTAGTTCAAAGTTAGTCCAAAACTAAATCGGTAAAGACATTTCCATATTAACTTTGTGCTAGGGGTAAAGAATTTATCCCACCACATAAAACGAATGATATTTATCTACCTGTACCACAGATATTTACAGTAACGACGGACGAATCGGTACAACAAGTACAATGGTGGTGGGTCTACAACCGGTCCTATCCCATTATTCTTATATGGATACTTTCTCTTGGATTTTCTCCTTCATTGCTTAGTATGCATGTACCGGTTTAGATTAGATTATGGGAATTTCTATTAATTCTTTTTTGTATTAGTTTTATCTATTAAATGTACTTAATAAGAATTCTATTTGTGATTAAAGGATTTTTCTTCTTTTCAAGATCATTTTATTTAACTTCCACTTTCATTAAATTGTTGGGTAGTAAGGGTTCTATTAATTAGATTTGAGTCTGGTAGGTGAGAGCACGATCCAAGAGTTGGATTGTGACAGGATTTCAAAGATCATTAAATTTTAAAATTCATTGCTTAGCGCTATTGTACCAATTTTGATTAGGTTATGGGAAATCACTATTAATTCTTTTTCATATTATTTTTATCTTTTAAAAGTACTGAATAAGAGTTCTATTTGTGATTAAGGGATTTTTCTTCTTTTAACTATCATTTTATTTAACTTTTGTATTCATTGAATGATTGGATAGTAAGAGTTCTCCAAATTAAGGTTGAGTCTGGTAGATGCCTGTACGATTCGTGAGTTGGCTCATGACAGGATTTTAAATATCATTAAATTTTTAAAATTCATGCATAACATAACTATTTAAAATAATTCGTTGAATTTCATATAATTTCTTCATTTTCATTGTTGTGAAATAAAGAGAACGATTTGTTTTAACTTTATATTTCATGCGTTTAAAGGTATCTTTTGGAATTATATTTATTTAAAAATTATTTAAAGGGATAAACAATTTTTTGCCTTCTAAAAATATGTTATTATCTTTTTGTACTGTAGAAAATAATTTGAATCTTCTGCTTATTCTTTGAGATTACACATTTGTTATAAAGTAATATTATTTAATCTGCATCATACATAAGTTCATCATTTACAACATCAATTAGGACAATAAAAATTTAAATATATATATTCATATTCATGAGAATATATTAAAAAATGCACATTTTTAAAGTGTAGATTTCTTTTACGTGTAGAAGTCATTGAAGTAAATGTTTGATAAATTGTTCAATACACATATGTCAACGGAAAAAAATACAATTGAAAATTTTAGAAACTAAAGTATATTAATTCTACATGATGTCCTAAGGTATATATTGGAAGCAACAATTATAGGGATGAGTTTCACTAAATTGCTTCTCAATTCTCAAAGTTAGATATATGACGTTACAAAAATGTGATACATACATTCCCTGCAATGTAGGAATAAAAGAAAAATAATTGAATGCATACATCTTCACAATTTAATAATTAAGCACACTTATCTGTAAGGAATATATTTCTACTCATATATTTTATTGGCAGAAATTATGGCACAAATTTTAACATTAACCAACTTTGAACACTTGGTGCTCAAACAAAGAAGAGACACAAAATTGATTTTATCATTTGAGAGATTTATATTGTATTAAATTTATTGTACAAAATCATTTTTATGGGATTTATATTTGTTTAATTGTGTTAGAGACTAAGGTTTTTTGCTACGACTTTCTTTCACTTGTCATAAGGTATAATTAGGTTTTACTAGTTTAAAAATGATCTTGAATATGCATTAATTTTTTAAAAAAATTTTGAATCGAGGAACATTAAATTTTTGATACATTAAGATGTATTAAGACAAAAAATATTTTTATATTGTTAAAGTTTACAGTAGAAGATCTTACACAAATCATGACTATAAAAGAATATGTAAATATTTGAAAAAGGACAAATTTAGAAAAAAAAAAAAGTGAATACAATCGAAAAAATACTTTATCTCATAAATCAGAATTACTTTACATACGAAGAATACAATATATATCATAAGGAATGACAATTCAAAAAGATTTAAAAATTTAGTAAGTACGTAGTTCTAATTAGGAAAAGTATGTAATGCAATGTTATGTACATATATTGACAGTGATACAAAGATACAAAGAAGGAAATTAAATTAATATTATGAGTTTGTTCAAATGCATCTAAAAAGGAATAAGCATAATTTTCTTACTTTCTTATCATTCAAGTGTATTTTATCACTATAAATATACTCTTTGAGTTGAGACACGACATAACATTTGCATACTTTCTCAAATCCAAGGATTAACCATGAGAAAACCTACAGGCCACAAAAAAATAAAAATAGAGAAGATGAAGAATCAAAATAACATATCTGCGACATTTTCTAAAAGGCGTGATGGCCTTTTTAAGAAGGTGAGTGAGCTCTCCACCCTCTGTGGTGTTGAAATTGCAACTGTAGTTTTTTCCCCATCTAAAACAAGTGTTTATTCTATCGGACACCCTTGTGTCCTTTCGGTGGTAGATAAGTTTCTGAATCCTCCACCTGATATCGATAGTCCACAACCTCTCGCCAAGCCTTATCAAAATAAGGATGTAACCAAAATGGAGAAGCTGATTGAAGCAGAGGAAAAACGTGCTTTAAGGCTTCAGTCAACAAATACAAAAGGCTCATATGAAGGGCTAAATTATTTTCAACTTCAAGAACTGAGTGACATCCTAGAAGCAAAATTGAAGATGACTGAAAGAGTAGAGATCCAACAAAAGAAGAGTGGTATTCCATTTTCTTTCAAATCTTATGGATATGCCTTAGCTCCTAGAGAAAACATTTTGTCCACTTCTGATGTTGGACCATCTAGATCTAATTAAATTTATTTTATGTATTAATTAAATTTTATATTTTAGTTTGTTTATTACGAGTAATATGAATAATATATTTCTTTTCTTTAGTGTACGGTAATTTATTGTTTATTACGTATAAAATTAATAATATGCATGTATTTTTCTTAGTGAGCGGTAATTTATCATCTCTAAATATTAAAGTTGATATGCGAGTGTTGAATAAAAAAATAAAAAATAAAATTCAAATAATACTAATAAAATCAAGTAAAATAAATTTAAATACAAAAGATCTCATATTAGAATTGGTACGGTAAGCTCTAGCATTCCCCCATTTGTACTTCTCCCTCTTGAAAATTAGTATTTCTATTATGAATTTAAGAAGAAACTCTCATTATACATTCTAATGGTGTATATTAATCAAAATAATAGAAATATATTAATAATATTCAATTCAAGCAAGGATTCCAGGATTATTAAATTTTAAAAGTTATGGATCACCTAATGTATGTAGTGAAGACTTCAATCTTGGAATAACCTTGTTATAATAATTCTGTGAATTTCATATCTTATATTCATTTTCATTATTGCAAAATAAAAGGAATGATTTGTTTTAACTCTATATTTCATGTGTTCAAACGTATTTTTTAACATTATATTATTTATTAATTATTTAATGGAATAAACTACTTTCTGCCTTCTCAAAAATATATATTATCATCTTGAGTTATTACATAAATATGACCCTAAACTTGACACTAAATTATAACTTTGACCTTAAACTTTGATAGTGCATAAATAGGAACTTTAGCTATTCAAAACTTGAACTGACCTCCAATTTTGCAACCCCATGTGTGAGTTTCACTCACGCCTACGTGGAAAGGTAATCCAATCACACGGTGTCACGCCGTTAAAATGGCTGACTTGGAGAGAGGTCATATTTGTGCAGTTCTGAATAGTTAAAGGTCATATTTATGCACTGTCAAAGTCTTGTTTTTGGTTTAAAACGAAGTCGTTTTTATTTTTTTAAATTATTATTATTATTATTATTATTATTACTATTATTTTATTTATTTCTATAGCAGCAACACCTAGCTTTTTTTTAATTAAAAAATCAAACTCACATAGTAGGCTGAAGGAAGCGCCCAAGAAGAGCAAATAACACCACTGGGCTATCTAAGTGTCTTGTTTCAAGTGGTTCAACATTAATATACGTACATAAATATAGATTTTCTACTTTATATATATAACGTAATTTTTTTACTGAGGGGTTCACAACCACGTAGGTCCGCCCCTGCGTTAATTTAATAATTTTTTAATAACATTAATTTAATAACATTGTAATAACGTTATTTTGATAATGTTAATTTAATATACTACTACGACTATCCTTAATAATGTTAATTTAATAACGTTTTCTTAAAACTATATTTTTTTTATTATTAGTATAGTTTCATCTTTAATTTAATATTTAAATAAATTATATTTAGATATTTATATAACTTAAATTCGCCCTCTGTTTTATAATATATATAAATACCCGTGCTATTTTTTCGTATGAGGCTGATCCACCTAATTAATAAATCTTCAATATTGCTCTTTTTCCTCAATGACAAAAGAAATTATATGCCATTTTCATCTTTGAGCTGAAAATAATGAAAAATAATAGTGAAAAGTCATTTAAAGGTCATATTTGTGCAGTTTTGGATAGTTAAAGGTCATATTTGTGCACTTGTAAAGTTTAAGGTCATATTTATGTATTATGCCCTTAGATTTGAAGTTGCACGTGCCCAGTTTTGTGTGTTGAACATGCGTTTTTCCACGTAAGATCGGAGGTCATATTTGTGCAGTTTTGAATAGTTAAAGGTCATATTTGTACACTGTCAAAGTTTAAGGTTAAAGTTATGATTTGGTGTCAAGTTTAGGGTCATATTTATGTGCTATCTCTATTATCTTTGATAATAATTGAACCTTCTGTTAGTTCTATGAGACATTTTTTAGTTTGTATCATACATGAATCCATTGACAACATAAATTATACCAACAACAATACAAAAATCAATATTTATTATTCATGTGAATATATAACAAATGCACTACTTCAAAGTGAGCATTTCTTTTACGTGTAGAAGTTATTGATGTAAACGTTCGACAAAGTGTTCAAAACATATATGCCAACAGAAAAAAATATATCAATAAAATTTTTAGAAATAAAAATAAATTATTTCTACATGATGTACTAAGATATATACTAATTTACCTCATTTCCCATAGTCACAATCCCACCACATGCAATTTCAGAATTGGATAGAAAAGTCGTTTAGTGGGGAAGAAACTTTTTTTCCTTTTCTAATTTTATAAACTTTGAACTCGACCGAAATTATTGATTCAACTGATGATGGACATCACTCCTTCATCCTCCATCCCCATGAATACCACCTAAACCACCTGATAAGACCATTAAGGATGCCACATTTAAGGACAAACTTCTAGCCAACCAAATCACCTCTGATATAGATATGAATGAAGACTTTAATACTCCTTTATGTCATAACTTGTTGGAGTTTACAGCAATTGATCATAGCTCCATCATCTCTAATGGTATTTGTTAGCAAATTCTGAGTAAAAACAGCGTTTGCCTAAATCTGTTACAGCGGAAGTCGTTGAATTTGCTTCTAACACAATTGCTTTAAGTCTATCTTCATCTCTCTAGGAAACGAAGTGTTGATTCACAAACTTAAATGCCTTTGATTTTTAGTTAATGTTGAAATTGTTCATTGCTTTTGTTTTTCTATTTTTTTAATTTTCGTTTCTCTGCCTCACTTTTTAAACAAGAAGAATGAATTTTGAAATATAAAAGGAAGTGGAACAGTTTTAGTAACTGTTCCCCCCATAATTCAAATATCCAATTTTCCTCCTTTTATCAGATAATCTAAAAATTGGAAATGGGTCAGTTCGGATAGGTCCACACGGGTGATCCATGACACGTAATCCAACATCTTCCACTTCGCACATGGTGGACAAGATGCGAAGTAGTACGACATCAACAAGTCACCAGTTCATACGACATATAGTTCGTGTGACCTGTGAGCATCACGAGCTTTACCTATGATATTTTACAAGCTTTATATAGGAATTCAATCACACGTGAAAAGAATTCTCAAATAACATGAGGATTTTAATATTCACAATACCCCAGACATTATTCACAACTTTAGTAGTTACTTATTTGATCTCTCATCCTCTTTAAAGAAGTGAACTCGAGTTCATGATTAACTTTTATTTACACAATTACACTTGACTCTTATATGGTTAGTGTATTAGCGGACTTGTGTAAACAAGTTAAAATATTCATTTTAATCGTCTTCCCTTTCTACTCGAATCTATCTGTTCCAATCAATTGCTTTCTTAGTCATGCACTGCATTGCCGAATCTCTCTTGGCTATTAGTAATATGCTAAAGTAGCAACACAGACTAAAACTTCAAGAAATAGTTAAAGGTCTAATGGTATTTCAATAAAAAGTTAAAATAACTTTGAGGGTCTCACACAATGAAGAAATGGGGATACATTCTTCCATTAACCCATTGGTCACTAAGCACACATGGTATGAAATACGTGCTACGATGTTATCACCTTATATTGGTGTGTGTGTCTCATTCTTTTAGTCATTCAACATCGTATAGATCTAGGTCTAGAAACCTCTAAATGTCTAACCTGAGTTTCTTTCTTTAATAATCCTCACATCTAACTTTAGAAAATAAGTCATTATCATATGGTGGAACTTTTCTCTTCACGTTCCTCGACGTAAGAGGCGATTGCTCCTGTGAGAGAGCCAATCTCGCGACTTGTTCGACATACTGTATTAATAAAATACATTTTCGTATGCATATGAGATTGAACATAAATTCAAGAATCTTATTTGATAATAATTACAATCAAGTCAATTACAATACATAAACATAATCATATCCTACGTAATCCCAGAGCCATAGCATATTTCTCAAACATGTCTTTAGATATTGCCTTAGTAAAAGGATCAACTATCATTTCTCTTGTAGGAATGTATTGTAAATTTATTTCTCCACTTGATACTATGTCTCTTATAAAGTTATACTTAATAATATATATATCATGATACCCTTAGAATTCTTTGCAATGTTTAAATGCTCAAAGAATCTCTTCAACCAAATAGCTTCTTGTACTGTAGATGCACAAACCACAAATTTGGATTCGTAGTTGACAGGGCTATGCAAATTTGTTTCTTGCTTTTCCACGAAATTGCACCACCATTTTGCAAGTTGATTTTCTATCATACCGGTCACCAGCCCAATTAGCTCTTATGGATAAATTGGATCCACTATAGCATAGTGAATAATCAGCAGTACCCTTCAAGTATCAAAAAATTCTCTTTATTGCTTTCCAATGATTTCTTTCAGCATTGGATTAATACCTGCTAACCAGACCTATGACATAACAAATATCTGGATGAGTACACATCATAGCATACATCAAACTCCCAACTGCACAGAAATATGATACTCGAGACATATCTTATTTTTTATTTTCAGCCTTTGGAAATATTTCAATGTTTAAATATTCACCTCTTGCTATAGGAGTATCCATGGATTTGTAACTATTCAGTAGAAAATGTTCCAAAATTTTCATTATGTATGTTTCTTGAGATAGACTCAAAATTTATTTGTAAAGATCTCTTTGGATTTTAACACCTAATATATAGTCTGCTTCACCCATATCTTTCATGTAACATGACTTTGAAAGCCATGACTTAACAATTTTTACATACTCCAAATTATTTTCAGCTAATAAAATATCATCCACGTAACGCGAAATAATCACAAATATTTCATTGGACTTTTTCACATAAATGCAATGGTCTTCATCGATCATGGTGAAATCAAATGAAATTACTTCGTTATGAAATCTCAGGTACCACTACCTTGAAGACAGCTTAAAGTCATATATTGATCTATTTAATTTACAAACCTTCTTTTCTTGGCCTTTAACAACAAAACCTACAGGTTGTTCCATGTAGATTTCCTCATTTAGTTCTCCATTGAGAAAAAGCGGTCTTCATGCCCATTTTGTGTAATTCTAAATCTAGACAAGCAACTAAAGCCAAAAGCAAGCTAATTGAGGTAAATTTTACAACTGGTGAAAAAGTTTCCTCGTAATCTATTTCAGCTTCTTGAGTAAAATCTTTTGCTACCAATTGTGCTTTATGCCTTTCTATTAACCTATCTGATTTGCGTTTAACTTTGAGAATCCATTTGTTCCCAATATCTTTACGCCCAAAAGAAAGGTCAACTAGATCCCAATCTCTATTGGTTTTCATGGACCCTAATTCTTCTTTCGTCACTTTTATTCATTGATCTTTTTCAGGACTCGATAGAGCCTCATTCACAAAATTAGGTTCATCCAATTCTGTGGGAGATAACAGGAAGACATAATCCTCAATCTCATAAGATCGTTTAGGCATACCTTTTCTAGTACTATTACATAATTGAAGTTTATATTCCTCAATAGGATTTTGGGATTCACAAATCCCACTTGGACCAAGAATCATTTCTTGTTCAATTGAATTATCCAGCATGTCTGACGACATTATTTGATCATCTGAATTTAGCAGTTCGTAAAGAGGCTTATTTTTCTTTATTTCATATATTTTTGAAAAAATATTTTCCAGGAATGCGACATCTCGTGATTCACTTTCAGTAGTACTTCCATCTTCCAATTCACCAATGAACGCATATCCTTTGGAGTGTTCTGAGTATCTTATAAAGATACGTTTCTTTTTTTTTGGACTTAGTTTTTCAAACTTACCAAAATAATCTTTAATATATGCAGTACAACCCCAAGTTCGTAGATCATTAAAGTTTGATTTATTACCAGTCCATAGTTCATAAGGAGTAGAAGATACTGATTTAGAAGTCACTTTGTTTAATATGTAGGCCACAATTAATAGTGCATCTCCCCTAAAAGAAATTGGTAAATTTGACTACGCCATCATGGACTTTGTCATATCGAACAATGTTCTATTCCTTC
>NC_061121.1:215965829-216049992 GCF_002878395.1 Capsicum annuum
CTACGCCATCATGGACTTTGTCATATCGAACAATGTTCTATTCCTTCTTTCGGCTACACAATTTTGTTGAGGTGTATAAGGAGTAGTTAATTGTCTGATAATGCCTTTTTTAATACACAGTTCTTCAAACTATTTTGACAAATATTCACGACCTCTATCGATTCTTAATGCCTTTATACTTTTGTCTAATTGATTCTCAACTTCATTCATATATCTTTTGAAGCATTCAAGTTCTTTGGATTTATGAGATATCAAATAGACGTAACCAAAGCATGTGAAATCATCAATAAATATAATGAAATATGAAGCATCGGTCCTTGCCCTCATATTCATTGGACTGCAGATATCATAATGGATTAATTGTAATGGCAATTTGGCTCTTTTAGCCTTCCCAAAGAGTTTTCGTGTAATCTTTCCAGCTAGATAATTTTCATAAGTTGGCATTTCAATTTTAGGGAAAGAACCTAAATGTCCTTCCTTTGCCAATCTATTCATTCTATCTTTCCCTATGTTACCCAATCTAGCATTCCATGTAAGTATATCAGCATCATTATTACTATAATAACATGACATTACACAATAGTCAACATAATAGTCATAAGTTAAAGGATTACTAGCTAAAATAATAAAACAATCATAATGATGTTCAAAACCATAAAAAAAATATTATCTAGAGTAATTCTTACACAATTATGACTAAAACACAAATAAAAACTAACATCTAAAAAAACAGATACAGAAACTAAGTTTCGTCGAATTTCTGGAGCATATACGACTTCGTGCAACATTAAAGACTGGCCTCCATTCAAATCTAATTTTCAAGTTTCAATCCCTTTGACTTCAAGTCTTGCATTATTTCCAACATAGATCTAACTTGATCCAGGTGAAATTCGATGGAACTCCACAAATGCTTATTGATATTGACTCACATGGTCGGTGGCTCCTGAGTCTTCAATCCACATAGGATAAGATTCAGTTAATAAAACAGTGTTAGAAACATATGTAGCACTTAGAGTTGCATTTAGAAATGCTATCTTTTTCTGCTCAGGACATTCACAAGAAAAATGTCCAAGATTTTGGAAATTGTAGCACTTCATCTTACTCTCTTTCTTCTTGAAAAACCTTTTTCCTTTTTTGGAATTTAGCTTATTTTTTCTTGTCAGAGGGTATTTCTTCGGTATCTATACCCTTCCCATTCCACTTTTTCTTATGTTTGAATCCTGAAGATTTCTTACCACTTAATTCTTTCATTAAGGCATTAGAAGCATATTTAGCAGCACCAAGTTGCTCATCTTCAAGTTCAATATGACGAGCAACATCAGAAAAAGTTTTGATGCCTTCAAGTGTTCCCAATTATTGAGAAGTGATTGGATCACTGCTTAAACTTGCTACTCATCTGAAAGAATGTGACCAACATTTTGATTTATGTTATTATATTCGATATCACCCTAAGATGTTGTTTGATGTTTTGATCATGACACTTCTTGTAAGTGTCAAACTTGATAGTCAGCTGTCTGAGGCGAGTGACAGAAGTACCCCCCATATGTACCTCGCGAGTGTGCCCAGATAGTATTGGCAGTCGGAAATTCCTCACACTCATGTATAAGGTCATCAACTATAGAACTTAGAATGATTCCATATGTAATGAAATCAGTCTTTTTCCAAGCCTTATAAGTTTCAAGGTCTTTTTTGTGTTGTGCAGTGTTTCCCTCTTCTGGCAGGCATATGACATGGTTAATACCTTCAAGAGAATTTTGCTCTTCAAGAACATACCATATTTTACGATTCCAAATATCGTAGTTGTCTTCATTTAATTTTTCTCCTTTGTTCAAGTCAACAATTATGCTTTTTGATTCCATGTCTATTATTAAGAGACTATCATGCAAGTATTTTATCAATTATGCATGCAAGTTACACATTCAAGAAAATTATTTCACATAAAGGTTTCATGTTCAGTGTACAATCGAAAGGACACTTAAGAATTCGATCATCTTCTACGAACTAAATATTTGACCAAAATTAGAAATTAATTTCTTAGTGTCTATTAGAATGATATCTTTCAATTAAGTCATTTTAAACTCAAACAAATGAATGAAATTCATATAAAAGGAGATAGAAAACTTAATATTTATATTATATAAGGTTAATAAATAACTTCATGTTATAAGTCAATCTAAAAATAAAAGTCATTCCACAAGTATTCTAGACGACTTATATAAACCCAAAAAGGCTTGCTAGGCCAAATATCATGGTAAACATCAATTAATCTCTCACCCCAAGAATTACAAAGAGAATATGCTAAAATATCCAATGCTTTACATAGTTTTCTAGTTCTACACGTTTTAATTCAAACAACTAAATAAAACTAGCAACTTTGATATTAGGAGACATCTTAAATGACTTGAACTCTTTCGGCTTCTTCTATCTTTCCCTTCGTATAGCCCTTTCATTTCATAATAGATTTTGTGTCGCTCTGGAGACACCATTTCGTATGATCTCTCGACCTCGAAAACATGCCCTTCGATGGCGTGCTCTCCCTCTTTGTCTCTTTGCTTGACATCCTGAACTCCCACTTGAAGTGATTCTAGTTTGTCCTCGTTCAGTCATTTTTGAAATAGGAACCAAGACACATTTGGAATGGTTGGACCACTCAATTTAACCTCTTATGTTACATTTTCACCTTAGAAGGTAAAATCTATTATATAAAAAAATCATGGACTAATTAAGACAAGAGTTATATCAAGCCTAATTAAATTCTTAAGAGTCATTATTTTTTTTATAATCCTTAAAAAAGCTACATTACTATTCATAAAGTAATGTGAGATACACAAAATAGTGGGTGTAGTCCTAATATTTCTCCATTTTTAATTAATAGAATCTAATTCAAAAAAACAATAAATGATACAGGAACTTTCCTCCCACTTTTTCTTTCTCTGTATGTGGATCATAATAAAATAAAATTAAAGAGGACATATTACTCCATCTAACCCTATACAAGAGCAGTAAAGAAATGGAGCATATCTTCTCTTTCATTTTTAAGAAATTAAGTAATTGATCCTTTTTATTCACCAATTTTTTTTTCTTATTCAAAAAAAATAATCATTGGTGAAAAAAAATCATAGATCCATATCATATACCAAAAAAAATCAGAGGTGAATAAAAAAAAATTATTGATCCATATCACATACAAAAAAACTAGAGAAACTTCAAATTTTCAATCTGAATTTGTGGCGCAAAGATGTACGTCTGATTTTCAGTCAGAAAATTACGCGTTTGATTCTCATTGCATTCAAAAAACCCAATCAATATCCGGTAAAAAAGTGACAGGTGAGTTCTTGCCAAATGTGTTTCCCCTTTTTTGTAAAGAAATTATCATGCAAACATGGCAATTAACCTGGCTCTGATGCCATTGTTAGCAAATTCTGAGTAAAAACAGCGTGTACCTTAATTTGTTGCAGCGGAAGTCATTGAATTTGCTTCTGAAACAATTGTCCCAAGTCAATCTTCGTCTATATAGGAAATGGAGTATTGATTCACAAACTTAAATGCCTTTGGTGTTTAGTTGATATTGAAATTATTCACTGTTTTTTATTCTCTATTTTTTTTAATTTTCATTTCTCTGTCTCACTTTTTAAACAAGAAGAATGAATTTTTAAATATAAAGGGAAGTGGAACAGTTTTTGTAACTGTTCCCCCATAATTCAAATATCCAATTTTCTCTCTTTTATCAAATAATCTAAAAATCAGAAATGGGTCGGGTCAGGTCAGTCCACATGGGCGACCCATGACCTGTAATCCAACTGTATTAAGTTTGTCGTCCATTCCCAAGAAGAAAATCAAAGATTTTACACCCCTTGGAAATTCTCCTTCATCATCAAGATCATTGTACATGCATAACCCATCAACTTCTATGCTATAAGTTAAATCAGTTCTGGAAAAATTATGAATTATGTTCCACTTATTGATTTGGATTGTGATTACTACATAGTTAAATTCTCTTCTTCAGACGATATCAATTTAGCTCTCAACAATGGTCCATGATTTATTTATGGACACTACCTATCCATCCAAAAATGGGTGGAAAATTTCAACCCTAAAAAGACAATATTAACTTCATCTGCTATTTGGGTATGCCTATCACAACTCCCAATGGAGTATTATGACAATCTTCTACTTTTAAAAAGTAGGCAAATCTATAGGTAAATTCCTAAAAATTGATGCATGTACCAGCGCTATTCTTCATGTGAGATAAGGTTATGTGTCCAAATGAATTTAAATAATCCAATTCCAACATGAATAGAAATTGGTAACCACATGCAACATGCTCTACAAAGCAGAGGATTTCCTTTGAAAATGTTATGGATATTTAGGTCATGACCAGGAAAGTTGCTCTACATGCAACATGCTCTACGAAGCAGAGGGAAGTTCCTCTACATGCAACAAGCTCTACGAAGCAGAGGGAAAGTTGCCAGAGAAAAATCAGTAGGAGAGTAAATGTACAGATATTTCTACTCAAGAACCAAGTTCACATGCTCCCACTACACATGATGGAGATTGGCAAACAATTCTTTTTCCCAAGAAAACAAAAGCGGTGCCAAGTAAAAAGAAAAAAGTAAAGATAATAGAAAAGGCTCCTCTCATTAATTCTTTGTCTTTCTCAAAAAATGCTACTTTGGTATTTAGCAAGACCTTTAATGAAATTAACTCTTCTACTTCTCAACATAGTACGGACACTAGTCCCTTTACAGTTACTAATAAAAAACTGATAAGTACTCTCTTGAATCTTTAATGTCCAAAAGTACATTTGATTCTTTCTTCACGTTTGTTGACACCCAATTTTGGCTCTCCATACTTAAAATTAATGCATTTAGACTCTTTGACCGTTAAAGGACACAAAATGTAATTCTTAACATAGTATTTTCAATAGTTAATAAATTATTGATAATCATCATTGTTTTAGGATTTTTACTCATTTATTGTTATATTTTAATTTTACATAATTTATTGATAATTATCTTTAATTTCATAAATTTTAGAATTTTTATCAGTTTATTATTATTTCAATATTTTTACACAAGCATCTGTATGCGTACACAACATAGCAATGGAATTTTTCACCGCATAGTATAATTTTAATTATTTATAGCATAATATATTTTATCAAGGCAATTATATTTTTTATTTGTTGTTGATATTTTTTTCTGTAATTATACATTGACATTCATATTTTGTATATTATTTAACACGACAAGCATATATGAGTCGGTTTAATTATTTTAATACACAGAGCAACAAATCAATCAAGTCAAGGTCTTGTCACTTGACTTGGTTTCACCTACTTATCCATAATTTAAGGGATTTAATGAAAAAGTAGTAGATTTGATGAATGATCCTTTTTCTTTGTTTTTTCCTTTTTTAAACACATAACAATGATACAAACAACACATAATTCACCGCACCCACACTTCATCAAATTTTTAATTTCCTCACTATAAAAAAAACACACTAAAAAATACACACACATACGCCTCTTTCCCTCTCCACCTTCACTGCCATCACTGTCGGAGCTCCGGCGAATGGGCTCCAGCCACCACAATCATGGCACCAACAACAACAACACCCTTACGCTACAAACTTTCTCTCTCCATCTCGTCGCAAGATCATCGGAGCAGATCACCGGCGAGCATTAAGTTTCCAGCCACCAATCACGGCCCACACTTCTATCAGTGACATTATTCCACCGACGACTCCCACCAGCCACTGTAAAACCACCAGCGCTGCTCTTTTTCTGCTTTTTTCCTCGCTGCTCTACATTTCCTCCATGAATGAAGAGCTTGGTTCCATAAAAAGAAATCAGATTCGATCGAGTTTTTTATAGATCCGGCGTTGCTCCGGTATCACACCATTGAAGCAATACCGGTGGCTCATCCCCTCTTTACCTTTGTATTTGTGTTCTGTTTTATTGATTAATTTCAGATTTGGCCGAAATCATGGCCACGTTACTAAAAAACTCAAATTTTGGTGTATCTCCATTAACTCCGGTGACCTCTCAACTCCTTAATATCTTTTTTAATATATGTTTGAACATATTTTAGTGATCCTATGTGTTTTCTAACAATTTCTAAACTGTTTTGATTCTGATGATTTGGTATAACTTTGCCGGACAATGTTGCTCACTGTTTTGGTGCTTGCTTATGCTGCTTTGTTATTGGTTTTGCTTTGTTATATCCTTGAGACAACTTTAGTGTTTTTTATTTGTTTAGGTTGCTGATTTTTCAATATTATTGGATGATTATTCTTGTGAAACACTGATAATGAACAAATACTATATTATCTAGCCAATGACATTATGTATCCGTCGGATATTCGAGGCCATCCCAATAGAAAAGACGGATTATATCTTCTCAAGTTTATTTATTCACGTCATGTATCAATATATGACCGATGGATAAATTCTTCATTGATTTTTGAGGTCTTCACAAATAAAACATGAATATTAAGTATATAAATACGTAATAAAATAAATATTTCGGGTGATGATGAAATTTTTATAACAATGCAAAAAGATTTATGATTCGTATCTTGGTAAGGTGGTTTAGGACAACCAATAAATTGAGCAGCCACTTCATAGCAATAACGTACCTAAAATTTAATCCGAGCCCACTTTATAGAAAAAATTATATTTATATGCACACATACCTTTTAAATTTATTTTGATAATTATTTATTTGTTACTAACATTTTTGTTACAAGTGTTTATACACGTGTTTGGGAATATTCGTCAGGAAAAATATTAAAGAAGAATTTAAATTGTGCTGTACTTTTATATTTTTTATATTTATACAAATATTATCATAATGAAAACCTTATCTTTGAGGTGTTGGATGGGATATTCTTTATTTTACGCAATTCTCATCACACGTTAGGTAAATTTAGGACGTTAATATTTATATTAAAATTAATTTATATATTTAATGTAATAATTCACAATTTTTTACATTAACAAATATTACGTAGTCTTTTCCTTAAGAATAATTTTTCTTTATTCAATTTTGTCTTCACATACATATTTATATACTTTGTTTATATATATTTTAAGACAGCATACACATTATATTATTTCAATACATATTTTATATTTGTATTTACAAATATTATTTTTTTCTCTTCCCCTTTTAATTAACCTAAGTCTGGCTGAGAATGAAAATTGTGGATTCTGAAGGGTGCCTAATCCTTTTCCTATGGAATAATTTGAACCCTTACCTAGAACTCAAATTGGTTTCACAGATTAAATAAAGTCATACTTGTTAAACAAATAAATAGGTTTCCTATTTTTTCTTGAAAATTAGGTAGCAACTCTTATAAAATTAATTCTTTTTGTGTCCATAATGTCTAACTTGTTTTGACCTTAGGTAAAAATTAGGTATGAAGTTTGGCGACTCTGCAGGGGATGCAAGGTTCTAAATTTATTTATTGCTTTATATAAACTGTCATCCCATTTATATTTCTTCTATTTGGGAAAAGTTGACATATTCACTCATGCAGGTGAGGTATATTTTGCACACCCACAAATTTCTTTTAAAATCCTAAATTTTAGGAGAGTTGGCATAGGCACGGGGTGTCCGAATCTTTTTCTGTGTGCTCGCGTCGCCTTCTCACTCGAGTAATCCTCTCGAGAACCATACATCTAGCAAACCCACTATTCATAGAATAGAACTAATCCAACATGTTTTTAGGTACATGCATCATTAGTCATCTTTATCCGAATGTCCAAAGGGTTCATGACCCAAATGGCACGTTATCATAGTCTCTGTACATATTTAAAAAATGATTAGGCATATAAATTAATTATTTGCTCTAAATTGATTTTACTTTAGTAGGAAGGTGTAATACAACCTTTGTTTTTCATGGAAGATCAGTTAAAAGATGCACGTTAGCAATATTGTCGATAAATGTGTATAGGTTTGAACTAGGTGTTGTCCTGATTCTCGTCCTGATAAGATATGTAGGCAACCCTACATTAGGGTTCGGTGTCTTCACTTTTTTGGAATAATATCTCTAGAATTCAACTGGGTAATTTTTTAAAAACAGTTCAAAGATTCTCTCCAAAAGTCATCAAGAGTGCAAATTTTCAATAACATTAGTTCCTAGCCAACCTATCTCCAAATCCTCACCCAATTTTGGTCCGAGAACACATAGCTTCTTCTTTCGAATATCATAAACTATTCAATTTACGACGTATCGATCTCCATTTTTAAAGTAAGGGTTCAATATTCTTTCATTCATAGGAATCCTACCAGCTATAGCGAAATAATGTCATAATTCATTCAATGTCTGACTTTCTTAATCTTGTCAGCATACTGAAGCTGTGTCAAATCTCTCCTCATGCTTGACACCCATCCTCTCAATCTTTCCTGACAATCTTTCACATTATTTTCATGGATGACCATCACATTTTTACAATTATACATTGCACATATAAACTTACAAATTTGCTTAAACTACACAGACTTGATTCTTGTTTCCATAAGATACGCAGGCAACCCTCATTTGGGTTCAATCCCATTATTTTTTTCCAAATGAATAAAAATTCAGAATTTTGACTTGGTTGGTACCAACACAGCTAGGATTGCGCTTGAGAAAGAATAAATTGGTATGATGGAGAGGACTGACTTCGTGGTAAATCATAGATCCTTTAGTACCTTTTAATCAAACCTGAATAACACTCAAAAATTCTCCTGCATACATCTAAGACAAGAACAAAGACAACCTCATTGTTTTAAGTTCATTGTGTAGTGAACTTTAGACTAGTTCATTGCATTGCATTGTTGATCCAGAACTTAGCTTGAATGTCTGTTGAGGCGAAATTCTGAGTTACACTTAGCTTGGGAAAGGATTGTAGGCCTTCTTTGACCCAATTATGCCTTTCACAGTCCACTAAATGACATTAATCCCTAGCATTTCCCCTAGATCTTGAAACCTTTTCTTGAACAACCTATCTGTGCCTATACTTTTTTCAGTGCTTACACGCACTATCCCTCTCTTAGGCCTACCTCCTTGGCCACACTAAATACGTGTAAATTGCGGACAAATGATTCATAATCAAAGATGAAAAAGAAAAATAATATACTATCCCAAAAATGAAAAAAATGACTTCAGAAGGACCAACCCCCCCCCACCCCCCCACACACACAAAAAAAGAAAGAGATAACTCTAATAAAGGCGGAGAATCATCATCATAAAAAAAAAGAAGGAAAATATGATGAAAAAAGAGGAAAAACTCTAACACAAGCTGAAACAAATAAAAAACAAGGGTCAAAGAAGCACAACAAAGAAGATCGAGCGTCAAAGCGTAACAAATGTCAAAAGCACAGATATAGTGCAATGCTCATTGAAGAATTAGTCACTTTCAACCCAAATATTTTCCTACTCGTCTCCAAACCTACATTACATGACAATAACAAGTCCTACAAGATGCTACTCAAAGTGTTCTCACATTAGTAGATACTTACATGAAGGCCAAGCCCATAGTATCACAATTGCATTCATCAAATTTCTTTCTGAGTGTAAGTGTATATCTCTGGACGTCTCTACATTCAAAAGAAAAATACTCAAATAGGTGTGAGAACAAGAAATTTTTTTTGGAGAGGACACTTGAATCATAAGATTAGGCATAGTTCAAAATCTTTATTTGAAGCAAGATGAACAAATCTTGTCGATACTTAGGCATGTCTGAGGTACCACTTAAAACTATAGGTGTTATCCTAAAATCGATATCGGTTAGCTGGGAAAGAGATGGGGAACTCTTATACACACTACTAATTATAGTTACCAACTCTAGTCAAGACACATTGGACTATCACTACGTTCAAAGTGATATGTTACATTTAAACATGGATGATCCGCCTTTCAATGAGAAACATTGGACCGTCGCTCTATTTAAAGTGATATATTATATTTTATATAGGTCGTCTTCCTTTTAATAAGACATATTGGACCATTTGTAATGCCCCCAAAATGAGTCTAGAGACATCACACGGTGCTCAAACTACAAGTAGTCCCAAGCTAACCCTGTAAGCCTTCTACTAAATCTGAAACTTATAATAGAGAAATATAAACATATAATCAACCTTGAAATGATAAATTCTATCTGATCTAAACTAGAATTAACTGAGCATAATATTTGAGAATACTTGACTTAAAAGTCTGGATAATCAACACTGGAAATCTGAATTATATCTAGCAGTCTGACAAGCATCTACTACTAACAACTAGAGAGCGGCTAGGACCGACACCCAACTGACTCAATCTAATAGAAAATAACTGAACAGGCTACTTTAATAAAATAAAATTCTAAATAACTGGGTTCCCAAACTATGAGGACTCATCAATTATCGAAATGTAGATAAAGATGCTTACGGTCGATCACGCTGATGGAACTGAGCACCTTAGCCGACACTATTAAACAATGTAGCACATGGATATATATGTGGATTAGTACTTTTGGAATATACTGAGCATGTGGGGGTGAATGCATTAGTAAAAGAAATATCTCAATGCCAATAGAAATTTATGAAAGAATGCATGCTAAGCTTAATGAATCACATTGGCTTGAATAGCTTAAATCTTAAATCATAAATCATAAATGATAAAGCATACTGTGTAATTCTCGTGAGCCCTCACATTTATTTTTAAAAGTTGTACTTGTATTATATCCTTAAATCATGCAGTCTATGTGTAGAAAGGACTCACTATTATATCTGTAAACTAAAATCTAAAATCTCATGAATAAAGCATTTCTGTAAGTCATTGCTATTAGGGATCTTCTTCTAACCGACATAAACCATGTGAACTATCATGGATTCCAACGTCTAGTTCTCCTAAGCGGAAAATATCACATTGGGGAGAGGTCTCATACTCTTGCCAATGAGTATAACCTGAGCTAAGTGATCACAATCTGTATTTGTATCCATATACAAATGGAATATAATCTGAATCTATACCTATATTGGCTCTTAGTTCTGGGGAAGTAGAATGCGCTAAACCTACACTTCCCGCTCGGTGCTAAATACTACTCCCTTTAATCTGTATGCTCATTCTGTGGAAATCCACTTTAAAATTGGGATAAGGGTTTTCTATGATAACCAGTTATGTATCTGTTTACTTTAAACTATAAATAAAACTATAATTAAAACTGATAAAGTGGATTCCATATCTCAGCTAAGGATCAAAAGATCAATCTTGTTCAAAAAATGAATATAAACTAATCATAGTATGCTTCCAAGCATAATCTTCTTGGAATATCAATACTCAAACTTGGCCTTAATAACCCATGCTTTAACTCATGTTAAATCATCACAAGGTTCATGCTTGATAATCAAAATCTTGAAATTTCTTTAATAATTCTAGTCAAGACAATGAAATTCAGTTCTCATTATATGTAAAACCAATCCAAACGTATGAATACATAAAATAGAGATGCAATTACACATTAAATGACTTGTACTATTATAAACATCAAATAATGAAAATTGAGTATAAACCCTATACTCAAATCATGTATATTCATGTAAATTCAAGTTGAAAAACTAGTTGTGGGAACAAGGATAAAAGAGTTATCCTTGTTCATAACCCCACATACCTTAATTGACTAAATTGATGAAGGCACTTGACTTTGAATTCCTATTTGTGTTGTTGAAGATTGTTTCTTGAAGTTCTTGAACCAAAAAACTTGAATTTTTATTTATCTTTGAAAAGAAACGGTGAATTTTGGATTTCTTGAAGTGTAAAATTGAAGCTCTAGGGTTTCTTGGAGAGAAATTTGATGAATTATGAGTATATTTTGAAATACATTAAATCTTCTCTTTTTGCGATTTGGCAATTGGTAAAAGACAAATTGCCCTTGGAGATTGAAATCTCACAACTAGAACACCGATCATGACCTCGCCGCGATGCGCCAAATGGATCATCGTGATACCCATTGTAATGGGGTGGAATCGCGGTGACTCATAGGAAATGGGACTATTGCTGATTTGGGGTCACCGCGACGCTGTGAGTGGGTCATCGTGATACCCACTGCGAAGCGGTGGAACCACGGTGACCCTTTGGAAATTGACAAATACCTTTTTACGCTTCACCGTGACGTGGTGGACCTCTTGAATTTATACTCACTGCGACGCAATGGAATCATGGTGAGCTACTTCCAATCGAAACACCATCCAATCCTAGTCCAAAAATTCTAAAACTTACCCGTGACATGCTACTTACACCTCTGAATATAATTCAACACAAAAATTATCATCTCGAGGCCCGAAAGGTCAACTTAAAAATCCTTGGAGTTTAAAGGGTGTCAAAAATGACTAAACCCCTCAACACTGAACTTTATTTTCAGGTTCTAAGTGCTATAGGCACATACTAAGGGATGATCTGGACTAGGAAAGAGTGGGGTATTACAATATCTCCCCCTTGGAACTAAGTCATCAACTTCAAACTCAAGTTCCCTTCTCCTCACATCTACATAAGATTTCTGATGACTCTGAGCTATTTTCAATCTTTCTCAAACCAACTGGACTTTATCCATAGCTTCTAACACCACTTCTTGCCTTATCAAAGAGGGTTTACCCCCTTCGAACCAACCGGTCGGTGACCTATATCTCCTCCTATAAAGAGCCTTAACAGAGCCATCAGGATGCTAGAATGGTAACTGTTGTTATAGGCGAACTCTTCCAACGGAAAGCGATTATCCCAACTACCCTTGAGTCAAAAAAATAAGCCCTCAACATATGCTCTAGGGTCTGAATGGTCCTCTCTTCCTGAATATCTATTTTAGTGTGAAAAGCTGAACTAAGATGAACTTGGGTACCAAGACCCTTTTGAAAGGCTTTCAAAAAGTGAGAGGTAAACCAAGTACCACTATCTGAAATGATCGACAAAGGAACTCCGTGCAATCTGACCAACTCTCTAATATACAACTTAGCATAATCTTTGGTTTAGTAGGATGTATGACCTAGTAGGAAATAGGATGATTTGGTTAACCTATCTATAATAACCAAAGCTGAATCACATAGACGATGCGAATAGGGTAACATTGTTACAAAATTCATGTTCACCTCATCCCACTTCCAGGTGGGAATACTAAACTCCTGCAAGGTGCTGCCAGGCCTTTGGTTCTCCACCTTAACCAGTTGATAAATAGGAAACTTAGCCACAAACTCCGCAATATCTTTCTTCATACCACTCCACCAATAGACTTCCCGCAAATCTCAGTACATCTTAGTAGCACCTGGGTGAATGGTGTAATGCACACCATGTGCTTTAACTATAATTCGCTACCTCAAACCATTAACACATGGCACACATAATCTACTCTAGTATCTCAACACACTATCTCCCCCCTTGGGAGAAAACCTCTATTTTCTGATATCTGACCGACTCCTTCAGCTTAACTAGGCTAGGATCCTTATCTTGTTTCTCCTTACCTCCAAAACTAAAGAAGATTCCATATTACTCTAGAACTAAATATTTCCTTCAGCCGAATCAACTAACCACACACCTAGTCTAGCCAACTAATGAACTTCTCGAACTAACTCTTTATTATTACCCTCTACATGAGCCACACTACCTATCAACAGTCTACTAAGGGCGTTGGTCACTATATTGGTCTTGCCAGGATAATACAAAACACTCATATCATAATATTTCAACAATTCCACCCATATTCTCTGGCAAAGATTTAACTATCTCTTCTTAAACACATAATGTAAAATTTTATGGTCTGTAAACACATCGACATGCACCCCATATAGATAGTGCCTCCAGATTTTCAAAGTGAACACAACAACAGTTAATTCAAGGTCATGAGTAGGATAGTTCTTTTTTGTAAGGCTTAAGCTATCTAGAGGAATATGCTATGACTCTACCTCTTTACATCAAAAAATAACCTAGACTAACTCAAAAAGCATCACAATAGACAACAAATCCATCTGTACCATCAAGTAACGCTAAAATTGGTGCTAAAGTGAGTTGAGCCTTCAACTCCTGAAAACGCTTCTCACAAGAATCTAACCAGTGATACTTAAATTTCTTCTGAGTTAATCTAGACATAGGGGATGCAATTGATAAAACCCCTCAACAAACTATCTTTAATAGCCAGCTAAACCCAAGAAACTCCCGATGTCTGATGGAGAAATAGGTCTAGGCTAGTTTCTCACTACTTCAGTCTTTTGGGGATCAACTCTAATGCGATCACCAGAAATAATATGACCAAGAAAAGCTACTGACTTAGCTAAAATTCACACTTGCTGAATTTAGCAAACAATTGGTGGTCTCTAAGAGTTTGTAACATAATTCTAAGATGGTTTACATGGTCATTCTCACTACAAGAATAGACAAGAATATTATCGATGAAGACTATGACAAACGTGTCTAGGTACTGTTTGAACACTCGATTCATCAAGTTCATGAAGGGTGCTGGAGCATTTGTTAGCCTGAAGGACATTACTAGGAATTCAAAATGACCATAACGGGTTCTTAAAATTGTTTTGGGAATATCACATTCCCTTACTCTAAGATGGTGATTGCCGAATCTAAGGTCTATTCTAAAGAAGTAACTTGCATCTTGGAGTTGATCAAATAAGTCATCAATTCTTGGAAGAGGGTATATGTTTTAACTGTGACTTTATTCAGCTGATGATAGTCAATGCACATTCATAGAGAAACATCTTTCTTTTGCACGAACAGGACGGGAGTGCCCCATGGAGAAACACTGGGCCTTATGAAAACTTTATCAGAAAGATTTTTGAGCTGCTTCTTTAACTCTTTAAGATCAGCTAGAGCCATACGATATAAAGGCATAAAGATGGGTTGAGTATCAGGAAGAAGATCAATACTGAATTCTATTTCTCTATCGAGAGATACCCCTAGTAAACCATTAGGAAAAACATTTGAAAAACTCATTGAATACACGAACTGACTGAACTGTTGGAGCCTCAGACTTAGTGTCTTTGACTCGAAAAAAATGATAAATGTACCCTTTTGAGATCAACTTTCTGGCCTTCATATAGGATATGAAATGAATCTTGGAAGATATGGAATTACCTTCCCTCTCAAAGACTGGCTCATCTAGAAATTGAAACTTCACCACTCGAGTGCGACAATCTATAGATGATTAAAAAGAATGAAGCCAATCCATGCCTAGAATAAGGTCAAAGTCTACGATATCTAACTCTATTAATTTTTCTAATATTATCTTATGAAGGACAGTAATAGGACATTTTCTGTAGATCTATTTGGCAACAATTGACTTACCCACTGGGGTAGAAACTAAGAGGGGCTTAGAAATTTTTTTAGGATCTACTCCAAAATTTACTGAAACCAATGGAGTCATATAAGAAAGATTTGACCCTAGGTCTAGCAACACATAAACATTAAAATGAATGGCATAAAGCATACCATTAACAACATTAGCTGAACTCTCTTGCTCTTGGAAGGATGATAAAACATAGAACCGATTCTGGCACTGACCGCTACTGGTACTAGATGATGCGCCCTAAGGAGGGGCTGGGCAACCTAGAGGAGCTGGTGTGCTAGTAGCCTGAGTTTAGGGATGAACAACCCTGCTTCTTTGCTTAACACATTGTTTCACATTAAAAGTACCATAACTTCTCACCCGAGTATCGAATTTAGGCTAAATTGGTATCGTTGGGAAGAGAACTTAATTTCCTACCATATGGTGGGTCTTGAGCTAGAAAATTCTCAGTAGAGTTAAAGATATGCTTATTTGAAGTTGAATAAAGCAACATTCTTCTCAAACATTCAATCGGCAAGGGATATTTTGATTCATCTAATAGTTGAGAGTTATTTGAGGCATTAATATACATCAAGCACACTCGTAAAACTACAAAAAAACTATAGTGTTCTATGCATGAGCTTGGAACATGGCGCTAACATTGGTTTGAATTTTCGGGGTATTATAATATCTTCCCCTTGGGAACATTCATCCTCGAATGTGACTTGTTAGACCGAAAGCACTGGGGAACTCTAGTTACATGCTGAATATACACGATGAAAATGTTATTACATGGCTAAGTCTGAAACATGACACATGACTGAACTAGTTCTGTGAATGCATGAATGACATGAGATGATATGCAACTGAAACTGAGCATGGGAAAAGGAAAGTTCTAAGAAGATCGTTACCTTAAGCTGAGTTTTGTTTGCAGAGAAAAGGTGAGTGTATTTGGTATGCATATCTGCTTTTGCTTCCTAAGTGGCTCCCTTAACGGACTGATTCTGCCAAAGAACTTTGACTAGAGGAACTTCTTTGTTCCTTAGTCTACGAATTTGCAAATCAAGTCTCTCAACAAGAATTTCTTCGTAAGTAAGGCAGTTTTGAACATCTACTCTTTCTAAGGGAACAACTACAACTGTGTCACCATTACACTTCTTCAACAAAGAGATTTAGAATGTCGGGTGCACTAATGCTAAGTTTGCAGGCAACTCAAGCTCATAAGCCACCTTTCTAAAATGGCTTAAAATTCTATAAGGGCCACATATCTGGGAAAAAGATTCCCCTTCTTTCCAAACCTCTCCACTCTCTTCATAGGAGAGATCTTTAAGTAAAAAAAATCTCCAGCCTCAAATCCAAGTCTTTCCTTCTCACATCTGCATATGATTTCTGTCGGCTTTGAGCTGCCTTAAGCCTTTCCCCGATCAACTATAATTTCTATAAGGCATCAAACACCTAGTCAGTTCCCATTACTATGGCCTCACCTACTTCAAACCAACCAATCGGATATCTACATCTCCTTCTATACAGGGCCTCAAACGGAGCCATCTGAATACTGGAATCACTACAAGAAAATAGCTAAATTGTGATAGAGATTTTAGTCACAAATTTGTTACAAATCATTGATTGTGATGGATTTGTAATGAAAAAATGTGCATCTCAGAACCTTTGGTCATGAAATTATTGTGACGGAATTGAGACAGATCGTTCGTCATAATATAAATCCTTAAATTTGACTTAAATTCCGTCACAAATTTATAACAAATTTGTGATAGAATATTCCGTTACAAAATAGTGAAAAAATAATTTCCGTAACAAATTTTCAAACCTAGTTACCACAATTGTGACAATATATTTCGTTACAAATAATTTGTGACAGACTAATTCAGTCACAATATGACTCTCTTATCTATATTAGTAACAAATTTAGGATAGGTTGTGACAAATTAAATTTGTCACAAATTTTATTTGAATTTTTAATTTTAATAATAATAATTACGAAATAGTATGCTCTCTCTCTCTCTCTCTCACACACACACACATATATATAACATAATACAATATTTATAATAAAAAAGTCTGAAATTAATTAAAACATGTAAAATTACAAATTTAATAAGCAAAAGTCTACCAATGTTTAAAATTTAAACCATATAACTATCCAAAAAAGTGTGACAATGTTCATGTTGACATTTCAAGTAACTAAAGTCTCAAAATATTAAACACTTAAGCATTAGATGAGTCCCTATTAGGGAGAGTAGAATTACTAAATGAGAGAGAAGATATTGCCATATCACTCATCATGCGAGACCATAGCTCCTCCATAGATTTGAATCGATCATCACTTTGTTTCCTCAAACGGAAAAGCTCCTGCTCTACTCGTTGTTGCACCTTCGTTGCTACACGTTCTTGAAGAACTCTCTCTAGGTTTTCTATCATTTGTGACACCTCTTTCTCAAGTGTTTTGATGCGCTCTTCAGCAACATGATCGGACACTAAACTTGCCGAATTGACAGAATTTTTTTCTTTATATAAGGTTGAAGCTTGAGAGCCCAATCCATACACACATTGTTTTTTTCCTCCACTCACAACATCAAAATACATACGATTTATATCAAGTTCTTGATCTTTTGATGAATCATCTGATGGGCCCAAAAGAGCAGTAGCTATGAAGGCCTTCATTTTATCCTAAAAATTACAATAATCAGTGACCAAATATTTAATCATCACAATGAGCCACACGAAGTAAAAGAATATATTATTTCAAATGATGTAACTGTACAAATTAAAAAACCTCACAACCTAAAGGAAAAGCAAATATTGTGTTACAACAACAACATGGCGCAATCAGTGGCAATTTAATGCCATTGTGTATGACAATGAACTGGAAAGTGATATACACTATACTTCTCTTATCTGCAATTTATTATTTTTGTACTTACACCATTCCAAAATAACAACCACTTTTTAAAAAAATATGTTACGTACTATATAATATAGTTTCTCTTTGGTAAATTATTATATAATGTTATTCAACTTAAAGGAATCCACACATAAATTGACTTTCTTTTTCCCATTACGTGTTCCAAACCCAAGATCTAAATTAAACCAACAACAACAACATACCCATTGTATTCCCACATAGTGGGGTCTGGGGAGGGTAGAGTGTACACAGAACATACCATAACCTCCGAAGAAATAGAGAGGCTATTTTAGATAGACCCCTGACTTACGACCAAAGGTGGCTCCGCCACTACTTAATATTACTTATTAGAGCTAAAAGATACTAGAAATCATAGGCGTGATGGAAATGGTCAACTACCAGGAAAAATCCAGATAGCTTCCCACTTTAAAGATGCACAAGCAGTAAAAGGAAGAAGCATATAAAAATATCTGGAATTCTGTAGCCCAACGTCAAAACAATTCTCGATCTTTTTTTTTCTTAAAGGGCTATTATTTTTTTTTTTTTATGAATGGAGAATAAATCATGGACATGGAAACAAGGGGAAAACTCCACTATACAAAAATCCCATCTCTCTGATGTCTCATTCTTCTATTCTGCGCCAAACTACGGTCAGGATTCTTCCATAAGCATCATCATCATAGCCTCATTTGAAAGATGGAAACTTACCGACAAGTAGGCGTTTGGACAATTTTGAGAAGCTTTGAACAAACAACAGCAACAACCAGCCCAGTGAAATCCCAAAAATAGTAGCTTAGAGGGATGTTTGATATAAGAGTAGTGAAATCACGAAACAACAGTTTAGAGGGATGTTTAACTAGGGTAAGGACCCTGTAACTTCTGCTTAACTATCCCCTTTCTATGCTTTTTTTGCTGCTCTAATTGAAAATGCAGCCACATAGGGGCAAGTCATCACAGATAAAGAGACAAAAATAGACACACAAGACAAACATACACACACATGTATGGCATAATCTATAAACAAACCGTAAAACATAGCTTCGGCTTAGCCTCAGCCGGAAAGCAAGCACTCCGACTTCCAGAGTCCATATCTAGACACCTCAGTAACTAAACACTCCAACTAGTCCCCACTACATCTCGTGGGGACCCAACACTAACGTGGCACAACAAATTTTAGAGACCTCTAGATGAGCATTTTTAAGGTTGGAGTGTCCATTTGATACAGTGGAGGTGTCTAGACCAATTATTTCACATCATTAAGGTTCTAGACTCCTGAGAAAATCTATCTTGTTGCGCCATTTGTACATTGCAAACCATCTAACAGTAAACGTAAAAAGATCCAGGGATGGAATGTAGTAATGTAAAAACCTCAACAAGAATAAAAAGATGTCAACGAAAATGCTAGTGTATCGAAATAGGCCACACACGGCTTCATTAGACTTCAAGATTTCAACAAAAATCAGATTTTTAAGATTACAAGATCGCAGCAAGTGTAGTGAATCGAAATTGGCTCCACATGGCTTCACTACTTCAAGATACAAACAACAAGTCACTCTACTTGCAAGATCTATATTGATCTCGCGCTTTCAACATTTAAAGAATGAGAAGCTTGTTAGCAAACTTACATTAATGCTCTTCGACTTGGCATCAACAAAACTGCCATTTTTTTTGGTGCAACTTCTTAAAAATCTCCCATGAATTTGATTCACGGCTGATTTCGGTCGCCTGAAAAAAAGTTCAGCATTAAAATCAAATATAAAGCCAAAGAATTAATCAATCTTCCAACAATCTATCATACATCCACTCACGGTCAGAATTATTCATATCGTGCACTCTGAAATCAAATAAATATGTTAAAACTTACGTGTTGACAAGTAATTTTCATATAACAGTAGAACATAGACAAACATGATACTATACCAAAAAAGAGAATTTACGGAAAGATGTGATTCTATGCAAATAAAGACACCCATGCTCCACGCAAATAGAAATATCACAGATGAACCAAAAAGATAATAAACAGAAGACTATTCCTTAGATATACAAAATTCGGTTCTTGTACTTCAAAAGCTCTCATAGTTCTTTCCTGTATAGTTATTAATGATTGATCAATGTATTGATAGAATTGAAGATGGTAGAAAGGCATTAGAAAGCTATTAACATAAAGAAAAATAGCTAGCACATTTGTTGCTAAAATATGCACTATTGTAGTCCGTTTGTATTTACCTTGGTGTCAACTAATTAATGGCATATGGAACCAACTTAAATTTAGGTATATTCAATCATGTAAAACACCACTAATAGTAGCTTGACATTCTCCTCTTAAGTTAATATTGTGTGAGGTTTGAGAGTTATATTCATTCTCAAAAACAAACAAGACGTATTAATCGGATCAAGTTGAAAGAGAATTATTTAGTTTAATTCTAATTTCAGACAGTCCAAGTAGCTTCTCTTACTCCATTCCAAATGCCATCACTAAAACTGAGAACATGTGTTTGAGCTATACATAAACTGATTAACTTAAACATATATTCAAGTATTGTTTCTAACATATGGATTTCTAAACCACACAACCATAATCTTCACTTTCTTAAACACTCTCTAGCAAGTCGTAATGCTTTTAGAACACACAATACGAAACTAAACAATTACGAGTCAAATTGCAATCTTACTAGAACATAAAAAGACGCATATTGAAAATATGCATTCAACAAAATTACAGGCATATATTATCAAAAGTTTCAACGAATCAATGACAACAACAACAAACCCAGTGTATTCCTACACAATGGGGTCTGGGGAGGGTAAAATATACGCAGTCCATACCGCTACCTTCGGAGAGGTAGAAGAGGTTGTTTCCAATAGACCCTCGGCTCAAGACAAAGAATAATAAATAGGTCTATACTGGACACAGATGCATAATACTGAACACAACATATTTCCATTAATGACCATTAAAATAAGAGGACTAATTGCGTCACTGAAGAATATATAAGCAATTTGTTGAGCATATCGAAGCATAAAAGCAGAGCCTTCCAAATCAAAGAAAATATATCAGTAAATAAAGAATCTTTACAAGAGAGAACCAACAAGAAAAGCTCATCTAAGCTTATGACAGTATACCAGTTACAGTGAAAACAAAAGTTGGTTTCATATTAGGCACGTCCTAAAGTATCAGCAGTAGTATGTCTATCTCAAAACTGACCTTAATCTAAAAACGTGATAGAAATTATGACCTTTATCATCTCAAAACTTAAACTTTTCTTTTAATAAATTTTTTTCAACAAATTATCGTGTGAAATACTCCTAACAGTAACTTCAAATATCTAAGTTCTAACAAATTTCTTTCAAATTATCAAAAGGAACTTTTCTGCACTTTGTTACCTAGTGACCTAATTAATAGCTACAGAGATACTTGACACTAAGGAAAAGCAAAAATTCACATTGAAACAAGATAAAAATGAGGTAGAATGCTCACTTGTTCAATGAAGACAAAAAAATCTGACCTAGCTTTAGCAAGATTTCGGTTCGTGAAGCCAAATGAACACCCACTTGTCTAATGGAGCAAAATGTTGTGCACAATGAGAGTAAAGTGAAGGGTATTCTTTAGATTTTGAGGGAAGAATAAAAAGATGCAAAAATTTTTAAGGGAAAATGAAAAGATGTAAAAAAATTTAGAGGGAAAATGAAAGGGTATGCAATTTCAACCTTTGTTACGGAACAAAATTCGTCACAAATATTTTAAAATTAATTAAATTTTTAAAAATTTTACTGTGATGGAATAAATCTGTCACAATTTTTTATTATATTAATTATTTTAAAAAAAAAAAACTTGTGATGGACTACTAAATCTGTCTCAAATTTATTACGGATTTGTGACAGAACGTTTTTTTTTTATCAATTTTAACTTGTGACAAATATATGTCACTCACAAAAGTTATATTAGACATTCGTCACAAATTTGTCACAAATCTATTAATATTTAAATTTTTATGTGAAAATAAAATATTTTAAAATTATTATATTTATCCAATAACGATCCATCATAAATTCATCAACATTCTATCACAATTTATAACTGAAGTGTTACGTAACAAATTTTTCATCACAATTTGACCATTTTCTTGTAGTAAATGATAGTTATTATTATACGCAAATTCAATCAAAGGCAAGTGGTTATCCCAACTTCCTTTAAAGTCAACTACACACGCTCTGAACATATACTCAAGGGTCTTAATAGTCTTTCTACCTGACAATTTGTCTGAGGGTGGAAGGCTGTACTAAGGTGAACTTGGGTACCAAGACCCTTCTGAAAAGATTTCAAAAGTGAGAGGTAAACTTTGTACCTCTATCTAAAATAATAGATAGAAGAACACCGTAAAACCTAACCAACTCTCTGAGATAGAGCTTGGCATAGTCCTTGGTTAAACATGAAGTATGGAATGGTATGAAATGGGCGGACTTGGTCATCCTGTCTACAATGACCCAAATCAAATCATGTTGGCGACGAGTATGAGGCAAACCCGTTACAAAATCTATGTTCACTTCCTCCCACTTCCAAGTGGGAATACTAAGATCCTGCATAGACCCACTAGGCTTCTGATGTTCAATCTTAACCTGCTGACACGTGGAGCACTTAGCCACAAACTTTGTAATATCCCTCTTCATCCCACTCCTAAAATAGATTTCTCGTAGATCTCGGTACATCTTCATTGCCCCTGGATGAATAGAGTAACGGGCACCATATGCTTCTGCAAGAATTGGCTCTCTCACATCATCTACTCATGACACACATAACCTACCCTAGCAACGCAACACGCCATCTCCCCCTTAGGAGAAAACCTCTACCTTCTGGTCTCTGAATGACTTCTTTAAATTAACTAAACTGGGATCCCTGTCTTGCTTTTCTTTTACTTCAAAAACTAAAGAAGATTTCAAACTATTCTACACCCAAACACTACCCTCAGTCGAGTCAACCAAATGGATATCTAGCCTAGCAAGCTGATGAACTTCCTGAACTAACTTCTTCTTACCATCCTCAACGTGAGCAATACAACCCATGGACAACTTACTGAGAATGTCTGCCACTACATTGGCCTTACATGGATGATACAAAACACTCATATCATAATCTTTCAACAACTCTAACCATCTCTTCTGATGCAGATTCAAATACTTCTACAAGAACGCATATTGAAAACATTTATGATCCATGAACTTATCAATGTGCACCCCATACAAATAGTGCCTCTAAATTTGTAAGGCAAACACAACATCTGCTAACTAAAGATCATGGGTAGGGTAATATTTTTCATGGGGCTTAAGCTGTCTAGAGGCATAGGCCACAACCTTACCCTTATGCATCAAAACATACCTCAAACCATCCCTAGAAGTATCATAGTACACAACAAACCCATCTAGACCATCTAGTAACATCAAAATTAGGGCTGTTGTGAGTCGTCTTCAACTCCTAAAAACTCATCATAAAGAATCTGACCATTAAAACTTAAACTTCTTTTGAGTCAATCTGGGCAGGGAGGGACGTTATAGACGAAAACCCATTAAGAAACTATCGATAATAGCCAGCCAAACCCAAGAAACTCCTGATATATAATAGAGAAATAGGTCTGGGCTAGTTTCTCACCACTTTGGTCTTTTGAGGATCAACTCTAATGCCATCACCAGAAATAATATGGCCAAGGAAAGCTACTGATCTTAGCCAAAATTTGCACTTACTTAATTTAGCAAATAACTAATGGGCTACAAGAGTCTGCAATACTATTTTGAGGTGGTTTCATGATCATTTTAGTTACGGGAGTAGACAAGAATATCATCAATGAAGACTATGATGAATATGTCCAAGTACTTCTTAAACACTATTCATCAAGTCCATGAAAGTTGCTGGGGCATTCGTGAGACCAAAGGATATGACTAGAAACTCGAAGTGACCATATCGAGTTCTGAAAGCTATTTTCAAAATATCACATTCTCTGACTCTGAGCTGGTGATAGTCAGATCTGAGGTATATCTTTGAAAAATAACTGGCACCCTGAAGTTGGCCGAATAAGTCATTAATTCTTGGAAGTGGGTATTTGTTTTTGATTATGACTTTTTTCAACTGATGGTAGTCGATACACATTCTAAGACCACCATCTTTCTTACGCACGAATAGGACTAGTGCACCCTACGAGGAAATACTGGGCCTGATGAATCCCTTATTTAGGAGATCTTTCAACTCTTTGAGTTTGGCTGGAGCAATTTTGTAAAGCGGAATAGAGATAAGCTGGGTATCTAGAAGAAGGTCTATTCCGAAGTCAATTTCCATTTCGGAAGGAACTCCAGGAAGATCTTCAGGGACACATCTGGAAATTCACTTACTATTGGAACAGACTCAAGGCTTTGAGTCTTAGAATTAGAATCTTTGACTTGTACAAGATGATAAATTCATCCTTGGATATCATCTTTCTCTCCCTAAGGTATGAAACAAGTTGACCTCTAAGTGTTGTAGTAATACTCCTCCATTCAAGGAATGGTTTATTTGGAAACTGAAAATGAACAACTCTATTTCTACAATCAACTAAAGCATAGCAAGAATGAAGCCAATCCACGCTGAGAATGACGTCAAAATCTGTCATCTCTATCTCGACAAGGTTAGCTGATGTAACTTTCTGAGACACCATAACTGGATAGTTCCTGTATAGCCTTCGGGCTATGATAGACTTGTCCACTGGGGTAGAGACTGAGAAAGGCTCTATTAGGATTTTGCGGCTGACTCCAAAGTTGATGGCTATGTAAGGAGTTACGAAAGACAGAAAAGCTCCATGATCTAACAAAGTATAAATATGTAAATAAAAGATTTGTAATGTACCAATAACCATATCAGGGGAATTTTCCTAATCTTGTCAATGCTAAAGTGCATAGAGCTCATTTGGACGCTGCCCACTGGTGGCACTGAAAGCGACACCCTGCTAAGATAGGCGATCGAACTGAAATGGGGGATGATTATGCTAACTCTATGAACCTACCTGAGAACATGTTTTGATCCTATGTCCTGTCTTACTGCACCTAAAACACATATCTGTACCAACCCTACAAACACCCTAATGGTTTCTACCACATTTTTGACAAAGAGGATTTGATTGAGCACTGTTTACACTACCTTGAGATTTAGAGCCTGGCGCCCTATCCTTATTATCATTCCTAAATTTAGGCATCGGTGCACTAGCCAAACACGGAGCTGGCACTGAAGATTTTGGGTGGAAATGTGGATTTTTTCTACCTTCTGACTTTGTCTGAGTGAAACTAAAACTACCCATTCTTGCCCTCTTATTCTCATGTTGCCCTGCTTCAAGTTGATGAACTATAACACTTTAGACTCTTTCAACTCCAACGGAAAGAATCTATCTAAGAAGGCAGTAACAAACTCTTCCCATTATATAGGCCCTACATCTGTGCCTCTATCTACCTTGCATTACTTAAACCATGTATGATTTACATCTTGCAACTGATAGGCAGCTAACTCAGTACTCTCACTAGCAGTTACCCCCGTAATTTCTGTTACTTTCTGCACCATCTCGAGTAATTCCTCTGGATCCTCCTCAGACATAGACCTTAAAAACAAAGGAGGGTTTATTCGGGTGAAGTCCCATATTCTAGCTACAGTAGTATTGTCCATTGGGTTGGCTTGAATAGCAGCTAGTCAAACATTATGAGCTACCACAAAATAGGCTAGAGTGGTGAATACTGATCTAAATTTTGTGTGAGAAACATGCTCATTCAAGGGATCTTTCTGAACGGGCGGAGGTTCTGGCTGGTTCCCTGCTCTTCTTCCATTAGTTTTTTTGAGAGGCATGTTCTATAAATGGAAGGGACAGCTGGATTAGACAGAGAGTTTAACCTGAGCTCATGCTCACTTGCACGATATGAACACTAAAAGAAGGGAACTTTTCCTAAAATGCCTCATAGCCTCCTGCCCATAAGTGTGGCGTGTTACACGCTCATGCACAAGAGTCTAGTTGATGTGGCTTTCAAACTTCCTAGGACATTTTAGAACCTTAGGCTTTGATACCAATTTGTAACACCTCGAGACTACACCCTGGGTGTCACATGGTGGTTACGACCCCAAAGGACCATAAACTAACCCATGACTGGTACCTGCTGTGAGCACTAAATAATAATCATAAAGCATATGCAAAAGTAAAATTGAAAAATGCCATAAAGTTCATAAAACTGGATCAACACGGAGTACATCTATATAAAGACAACTAAATGATAATATCTGAAGGCCTCTAAACATTTAAAATAACAGAGTTGATGGGACAGGACCCCAACTAACTCACAACTGCCGTCTAAAGTAACTGAAATACTAAAATAATGCAATGAATAAATAAGTATGGTGTCCTCGATGGATGAGGGTTCACTACTGTAGCTTCTGCCGATCACCTAATCTGGCTAAGTACGGTTAGCAACCCTAGCATCCAACCTATGATATAAGACATCATAGCGAAAAAAGAGAGTATGCGTTAGTACTTTGAATGTACTGGTATGCTAGGTGAGGTTAGGCTAATATGTATGTGTTCTTGTGCATGAATAATAATAACTAAATATTATGAAGTGACTGGATGAGAGTATATGCAAGACTGCAAATACTGAATATAAAGAACATGTAATAACAACCATATATTGTCTATCTGATTTAGACTGAAAATAAAGTACTGAGTTTCTGATAACTGTATATTATGATTGTGTGGATGTGAACTGAGTTCTGTACTGAATCCTGAATACTGAAACTAAGATTGTAGGAGTTATCATCTAATTAAAATACCCTGATTATAGATTGATTTTGGGTCCAACCTGTAACCTCAGTTAGAAGGGTGTTAGCACCGTACCACGGGTTACTAACACTGGATGGGTCAACCTTAATCTGGCAGAAAGACTCATGAGATGTATATGGTTACGTCAACCCTATTCTGACATAAAGACGATTTACCAAATGTTGGCTACATAGTTCTGTAACTCAGGGACTGCTACTAAGGGTCAAACCCTATACTAATAGGAATGCCCCTATCCCTGGGTTTGCTTGGTGCTGAATCCTACTCCCAATCGAATCAAAACTGATAAATAAACTGTAATAAGCTTGATTGAACTCAAGCTGGTTCTTTTAACTGATTGAATGCTACTGTTTAAGATACAACAGAATCATTCTATTATGACTGGAAATTAAGTAAGCATCTAATTTTGGGTATACCATACCCCCAGGATTCGATAGGATAAATAATGGAAGCATATAACCATTTTAAAAGCATTACAAATAGGACATCATGCACAATTCATTCACATAGACATTTCGTCAAACACTTGATATTCATAGTTCAAGCTAAGCATGAGAATAGTTTAAAGATTGTAGAAAAAGCACGACTTCGACATCAACATCACTAATTATCATTAAAATCAATAAATAACATTATTCTAACATGTGGGATTTCATAACAATCAACAATTTCAAGTAACATGGTATGGAATCATGATACATGGAAATTCATGGTAAAATCACAAATTAAACCCACAATAACTTGTAAAGATCACAACTTTAAATTTAAAATTTGATGCTTGGACTCCATGGGTGGGAGGGACCCATGGATGAACACTTAACATACATTGATTTATGAATTTATGAGAATTGATAGTGGATTCTTGAGATTTGATCTTGAATCTCTAAGGCTAGGATTTTGTTCTTGAGAGATGATTAATTTCTTGAAGAGGATTTGTGAGTAACGGGGCTCATAATTCCCCTTTAGGGTTGCAATTATATGTTTTGGACAAATTTGGAGCTTTGGAAAATGACCAAAAGGCCCCTGGAAAATTAAGTAGCGGATTGGAAATCATAATTTTTGGCTCTGGCATGATGAGGGGCTGTCGCGTTGCACCACTGGAAAGTTGACAATTCCCATTTTGCCCAATGTCTCGACGTGGTGCTATCGCGTTGCGCCATTGGAGATAGGAAGATTTTGAACTGGAAACTTGGTGCGAAGCAGTGCCAATCACGGTGCCTCACAGGAAAGTGATAAGCATGAAAATTCCCCTTGGCGTGACACAGTGCTTATTTCGGTGACACACTATTTCATTCTAAAAGTGCCATAACTTCTCACCCAAGTATCGAATTTTGGTGACATTGGTATCCTTGGAAAGGTAATTCAATTTCCTACCAATTGGTGGGCCTTGATATGGAAAATTATTATTAGAGCAAAAGATATGCTCGTTTGAATTTGACTAAAGCAATATTCTTCTCAAATATTCAATCGACAAGAAATATTTTTATTCATCTAATAGCTAGGAGTTATTTGAGGCCTTAATATACATCAAAATCACTCGTAAAACTACCAAAGAACTATAATGTGCTATGCATGAGGTTGGAACATGGCTCTAACATTGGTTTTGATTGTTGGGGTATTACAATATCTCCCCCTTGAAGATATTCGTTCTCGAATAAGACTAGTTAGACTGAAAGAACTGAGGAACTTTGGTTACATTTTAAATATACATGATGAAAACATGATTATATAACTGAGTCTGCAATGTGAAACATGACTGAACTGGTTCTGTGAATGCATGACTGACTTGAAAATGATATGCTGTTGAAACTGAGCATGGAAAAAAAAGAAATTTTAAGAAGATTGTTACCTTAAGCTGAGTCTGAGTTTACGGAGAAAAGGTGCGGGTACTTGGTCTGCATATCTGCTTCTGCTTCCCAAGTGGCTCCCTCAACAGACTAATTCTGCCAAAGAACTTTGACTAGAGCAACTTCTTTGTTCCATAGTCTACGAATTTGTCGATCAAGGATCTATACTAGAATTTCTTCATAAGAAAGGCTATTCTGAACATCTACGCTTTCTAAGGGAACAACTACAATTGGGTCACTAATACACTTCTTCAATAAAGAGACAAGGAATAGCTGGTGCACTGATGCTAAGTCTACAGTCAACTCAAGCTCATAAGCCACCTTTCTAAAATGGCTCAAAATTCTATAAGGTCCTACATATCTTGGACAAAGCTTCTCCTTCTTTCCTAACCTCTCCACTCTCTTCATAGGAGAGATCTTTAAGTAAATAAAATCGTCAACCTTAAATCCAAGGTCTTTCATTCTTACATCTGTATATGATTTCTATCGGCTTTGAGCTGCCTTAAGCCTCTCCCCGATCAAATGTACTTTCTATAAGGCATCAAACACCTATTGAATCCCCACTACTACGACCTCACCTACTTTAAACAAACCAATCAAAGATCTACATCTCCTTCCATACAAGGCATCAAATGGAGCCATATGAATATTGGAATGACAGCTATTATTATACGCAAATTCAATCAAAGACAAGAGGTCATCCTAATTGCCCTTAAAGTGAACTACACACGCTCTCAATATATACTCAAGGGTCTGAATGGTCCTTTCTGCCTAACCATCTGACTGAGGGTGGAAGGTTGTACTAAGGTGAACTTGGGTAACAACACCCTTCTAAAAAGCTTTCCAAAAGTGAGAGGTGAACTGCATACCTCTATCTAAAATGATAGATAGAAGAACACCGTGCAACCTAACCAACTCTCTGAGATATAGCTTGGCATAGTCCTTGGCTGAATACGAAGTATGGAATGGCAAGAAATGGAAGGACTTGGTCATCCTATCTATAATGACCCAAATCAAATCATCTTGACGATGAGTACGAGGCAAACCCATTACAAAATCCATGTTCACTTTCTCCCACGTCCAAGTGGGAATACTGAACTCCTGTATAGACCTACTAGGCTTCTGATGTTCAATCTTAACCTGTTAACATATGGAGACTTAGCCACAAAGTCTGTAATATCCCTCTTAATCCCACTCTACCAATAGATTTCCCACAGATCACGGTACATTTTCATAGCCGCTGGATGAATAGAGTAACGTGCACCATGTGCTTTTGCAAGAATTTTCTTATCTCACATCATCTAGATATGGCACACACAGCCTACCCTAGCAATGCAACACACCATCTCCCCCTTGGGAGAAAACCTCTACCTTTTGGGTCTCTGACTGACTCCTTTAAATTGACTAAACTGGGATCCCTGTCTTGCTTTTCTTTTACCTCAAAAACTAAAGAAGATTCCAAACTATTCTGCACCCAAACACTACCCTTAGCCGTGTTAACCAAATGGACACCTAGCCTGGCAAGCTGATGAACTTCCTTAACTAACTTTTTCTTACCATCCTCAACATGAGCAATACTACCCATGGACAACCTACTGAGGGCGTCTACCACTATATTGGCCTTGCCCAGATCATACAAAACACTTATATCGTAATCTTTAAATTACTCTAACCATCTTCTCTGACGCAGATTCAAATTCTTCTGTAAGAACACATCCTGTAAGTTTTTGTGATCCGCGAACACATCAACGTGCACCCCATACAAATAGTGCCTCCAAATCTTAAAGGCAAAGACAACAATTGCTAACTCAAGATCATAGGTAGGGTAATTATTTTCATGGGGATTAAGCTATCTGGAGGCATAAACCATAACCTTACCCTTTTGCATTAAAATACACCCCAAACCAACCTTGGAAGAATCATAGCACACAACAAACCCATCTGGACCATCTGGTAACATCTAAATTGGAGTTGTGGTGAGTCGAGTCTTTAACTCCTAAAAACTCTTCTCACAAGAATCTGACCAATGAAACTTAACTTTCTTTTGATTCAATCTAGACATGGGGGATGCAATACATAAAAACCCTTCAACAAACCATCGGTAATAGCCAGCCAAACTGAAGAAACTCCTGATATCTGATGGAGAAATAGGTCTGGGCCAGTTTTTCACTACTTTAGTTTTTGTGGATCAACTCTAATGCCATAACTGGAAATAATATGGCCAAGGAAAGCTACTGATCTTAGCCAAAATTCACACTTACTGAATTTAGCGAATAACTGATGGGCTCTAAGAGTCTGCAATACTATTTTGAGGTAGTTTGCGTGATTATTTTTGTCATGGGAGTAGACAAGACCAAAGAATAACTAGTCACTTCATAGCATATTGCTTGCTTGAAAAAGGATTTACACTCAATAAAGTGATTAATCACGTAGTGTGTATTTTAGATGTGCACATTTAGAGTGCAAGTGGTAGTTGAGGGCTGTTAAATTCATAGTTCTGAAAGATTCTTCATTAGAACATATGAAAAGTATTCCATATATGGTTCAGAGCTTAAAATGAGGCATAATTCACATACCACAACAAAGGTCATCGATAAATAATTCAAAAATAGATTCTCCAATGGCAAAGGCTCATCTGCAAGAGATATGGCCAATCAACTCTATGCAAAATTAGGTTGTAAGGTGATTTATTAGAATATTTATAAGGGCACTGTAATGATCCTTCCAATCATTTTTCATACCTTCACTTATTTCCCCTGTTTGAGCTTCTCTATAGCTTCCCTAAGTCATATATGACTTTTTGAGATTGATGGTTTGGTTACTTGGCAGTTCATTTATTTTTTAGAACCAATTCTGTATTTAGAAGTTTTCTCTGGTTCTAAATAGCCACCAGGCAAAAGCTATAGTGAAACTCTTGAATGTGAATTTTGACTACACCAGTAGCTCCAAATTATCTATTTTAGCTGGGTAGACCTTTGGTTTTCATCCCAATGCACCCGAGCTTATTTAGACCTATTGATTGAAAAGTAGGAAAATAAAAAATATGGGTGTGGGTCCTACATTTGATCAAAACAACATCGAATGTAAAATTCAAATTCAACAACAGATCAAAATATTGATTCTAGGATGATAACATATTTGGTGTGATTTTATGGCTTTTAAATCTCATTTTGACCCTCAGTTTGAAAAATTGCGATTTCGAGTTTCGGGGGTCAACTTTGTGAAAATGATATTTTTTTGAGAATCTCATATTGACATTGAGTTTGGAGCATCGAATTTAGTATGGTTACATAGTTCATTTGCATATATCAAACTCCGAATGAATTTCGGCTACCTCGTCGAAGTCCGTTTGGACTTAGCAAAATTGCACTATAGAAGATTTTTCTGTAATAAATACTAGATTTTACCCTTTTTTGGATCATTTTGTCCTTTATTTTACTTTGCCTCTGTTGTCTTCCCAAGTCTACATTTTAATAATGAATAACTAATAAATGTATCTTTGTAGGAGATTGTTAGCCTCCTAAGTGTACATTTTAATAATGCGAAACTAACAAGTGTATGTTTGCAGGATATTGAAAACTACTAATGTTGGAAGTATATCAATTTACAATCCTTGGCATCCAAGTAAATAAGTCACAATGAGAACAAATGGAAGGAGAATCTCAGCCCAAAAGTGACGAAAAATCAGATCAATAACGATTTAGTAAACGATAAAAAGGATATTGGAAGATTGAAGGGTATCTCACCCGAAGATATGGAGGATCAAAAAGACTAACTCAACATGCAATCAAGCAAGGGAACCAACTCCATAAATGGAATAACATTCAATCATGAAAAGAAGGATCACAACATCCAAATAGTATGGAAAACAAATCAATCAAATATCTTAGAAATGGAAGAAGGATCACAATCCCAGAATCATGATAGACCAAATTAATCAGGACATAAAGAAATAAAAAGGAAGTCCACAACCATTACATGGATATATGGACATGTATAGTTATGAAAACTGCACCACATATGTACATATCTGATATGGACATACATTATGGTGCCATCCGTCAATCAAGAAATCAATTCAAATCCTTGATTATGAAGAAATCTCTTAGGTTTTCTTATGAAAAATGGCAATAGAAGACTATAAAAGAAGAAGACTGAATATGGACACGAGTACACAACTTCAAGAAGAAAAATCAAAGAGTCTCAATATTAGTCTCACAAGGCTTTGTAACTTTTAGTTTACAGTTGTTATATAAAGAGTAGTATTGAGTCAATTTTATATCATCAATTGATGTTGTATCACAAGATCTAAAGAGTAAAATAAGTCTTTAGAAATTTTTTTCTACCATTGTACACATTGAATGATCTAAGGAAACTTTGAAACCCAAGCAGACTGGAAGTAGGCACTATATTGGTGTTTTGAATAGGATAAATCTCTATGTCTTTACTTTATGTATAACTATTTATTTGCTTAATTGTGTTAAATATAATCTATTTTGTGAAGTGTACTGATCTGCAGGCGAGTCGACGGTGAGGAGTCAGTAGCCGAATCATAGAAAAATTTCAACTTACCCCCTCTTGAATTTCAGCCTCTTGGGAGTTAAACTCTAAAAGAGTATAAGAGCTTAAAAGTGAATCTTGTGGGAGCGTGGGAAGCTAGAATAACACCTAGTTCTTAATTCTATTAGGGATTTAAGGTGATATTTCATCCCTTTCTACTCTAATCCCTTGATTAATTTATCAAACCTCTAAAATCTTAGGTCTTGATTTTAAACCTCAATTTTACCCCTTTTCACTTGAATAATATTTTTTTATCTTAAATTTTTTAGTTTTCATCAATTTAACCTTCAAAATAACTCTAATTCTTGATTTTAACTCAGATTTCAAAGATTTTACCTGGTAAAGCTCAAAAATAATTTTTCTTCAATTTGAGCATCATTTTTGGCTTGATTTGACTTGGGTTTCCATATGTAGGTTTCTAAAAATATGGGGAACATATTTTTATAGTAAAGTTCTGATTTTGCCCTTCTCATTTGAAAACCCATTCCAGGGGCCCGTTTTGACTCCGAACCAAAAGTAGTCAATATGAGTATCGTTATTCTCATTATGATGAGTAGATTATGCTTTTGATAGCATGATGGTATTTTGAAGTGAAGATGGACGTTGGCGAATGAAGTGAGGTTTTACGGCTTGGCTTTGAGGTAGTTCTGTCTACTCTTCTCCATAGATGATGTGTGATGTATATTACGTATGAATATAAATTTTAGGTTTGATTATTCATAAAATGACTTGGTATTGAATAATGAATTCTTGAGAATTAGATAAGGGTTTTGGACTTGTAAGGTGGAATACTTATGACCTTTTAGAATCCTATTGCTTCTCCCTAGATTGGACTAATTTGTTGCATAAATATGGTATGATGCTAGGTTTGGGATGTGGTTTAAGTGTTGAAATAATGGTTAGTATGATTAACGTTAGTTGTGCTAGTCTAGTGGTCCAGAAACCGTAATTTGGATAGAGTTGACTTAAATGCTCATATTTTTTGACGGAGTTCCTATCTTAGGATTAGTTATGTCTTACTTGACATCTAGAAGTGAACTAGATACCTTATCCTAGTTTGGGGGCGTAGATTTCCTAAATATAGAAATTGAGGATTATAAGTGGGTTCATCTGACCCACTTAGGCCAAGACTTATATTAGACCTTGTGGACTTAGTTGCAGATGTTAGGCCTAGTTGAGACTAATAAGCCTTATCTATGAGATTTTCCTGGTGAATTGATAAATTGTAATGACTTTTTCCAGAGTATAATTATTGTCCTATAGAGATGTTAATTCCTCTTAGATGCGATATTGGGCCTTTAAAGATGCTATTTTTCTCTTAGATATAATGTTGGCCCCTTAGAGATGTTATTTCTTCTTAAATATGTTATTTGGCCTATAGAGACACTATTTCCTCTTAGATACAATATATGACCTATGTAGATAATATTCCTCGTAGATATGATAATTGGCCTAGAGAGGTGATATTCCCTATAATCATGATGTATGTCCTACAAATATGAGATGTCCTATAGATGTGATATGCTTATTGATATTATGCCACCTAGATGTAAGATGCCTCCTACATGTGAGATGCCTACTATTTGTGAGATGATTATAGACATACTACGACTTATAACTAAGATTATCGATATGAATTTCGAATATGTATATAGTCCTAAGGCTATGGTTTTGATGTTGTGATTATTCTGGACATATTATTGGGCCAAGGGCCGTGTTACAATATTGGTTGGATATCCGGAAAGTATTTATCCTTGTAAAGGATAAGGTTGTAGAATATGGATACATATATGTTTATGTTGCTTATGATTTCATTAACTAAATACTGGTGATGGCATTCATAGATTTTGTACATTTTGTAGAATATGGATACATATGTGTTTATGTTGCTTATGATTTCATTAACTAAATACTGGTGATGGCATGCATAGATTTGGTACATTCATGATTATTATATCGTTATTAATGTGATCCTAGCTGAAATACAACTTTATCACTATTTTTCCCTAAATAAGGGTTAAAACCCACTTTTCACCTTAACAATGGATTTGTTGACTATAATAATTGCCTAACTAAATAGAATATTTATATGTATAAAAGAGGTTAATAATATTATTTTAAAAATTTGACCGAGACAGATTCTGGTCCATGACTTGACACTATTATTTAATTCGGTCGTGAGATATTTTTGACACTTTTTGTATTTTTTATATGGAGGATACTATTATGATGATATTGATACCCGATTCGAGTCCAGAGGATACCATTATGATGATATTGACACCCGGTTCGAGTTCACAGGATACCATATGATGATATATTGATATCCGACAAGGATAGAGGATATTGTGATGATTAAATTGATATCTAATAAAGCCAGAGGATACTATGATGACATGTTAATACCTGACAAGGCTAGAGGTTGATTACAATGATGAGATTGTGATATTGATTGTGTACCTTCCATTCATCCTTACATGCACATCGCCAATCTCCAATATCTATCTATGTCTATCAGCCAGTATAGGGAGTTTGCATAAATATGGGTGAAGAATATGCCTCGTGTTGTTGTATATTGATTGAACCTTCCAAGCCTGGGGTGGTGGATATTTGCATAGGCTCTGCTTGGTATTTGGTTGTCCAAAATTGCCAGTTATTTGCGCTGTTCTATTATGACTATCATTGTTATAATCATTATTATGGCTAACTTATGAAAGATTGGTCATTGATCTGGTATCAAGATTTAAGGTATGTCTTCGGCCTCTTCTATCTTATGATTACATTATTATGCATGATTATGTCATGTCTAGCCATGTTGATTAAAAACCCCAAGTATGATAGTACTAAATCCTGATGGATCATAATGAGGTCTTAAAATAGGACATGTTGATTTATGTTATGCTTTGAGTTTACGTCGTAACTGTAGGTATATATCTATCTATTTATCTATATGTAGCTATGGTACTATTGTATATACCTTCCTTCATTTGTTCATATTCTATATTCGTTACTTGGCCTTGTATATTATTATACATTCTTCTTCTTCACTTTGTTCGTATATTTGCCAGGGATATTCGATATAGTGTAGAAATTCCTAAGTATGGTTGGAATAGGATAGTGCACCCTTATTACTTACATAGCCTTATTATGTTTGTATATTGGACATGAACAGGATCGTTGTTCCATATTATCTCATTGGCTTGTTTAATGATTCTGGACTCTTAGGTGTAGTTTCTATTCTATTTACATGTTGGATACATCTTCCTTATCTTGGGAGCTCAGTTGTTAGTTGCCTACTGAGTACCATTCATTTGGTACTCATACTATATTTCTGTAGCCTACAGATCATAGTATAGGTTATCAGCGTTGATGTGTGCCTCATGTGTAGTAGCCATGGTTTAGAGATATAGAGTGAGCTCCTGGCGTTCGGAGTATTACTTTCCTCCCTCTTATGTATTAGCCTAGTCTCTATGTTGTATTCGGAGATAAGTTATACCAGTGTATTTTCCTTAATATTTCACTTTTGTACTCTTATTATATTAGAAGCTCTTGTACTGGTACCACCGGGTTTTGGGACTTTATAATGTATTTGATCCTTATATCCTCTATTATGCATTCTCTTCTTATTATACATTGGTTAGTCAGTTACTAGCTATTTCGAACTATGGGTTTGGCTTGCCTACTGATGGGTTATAGTAGGTTCCATCATGTATTAAGAAATTAGGCCGTGATATGCATGGAGATTGCAAAGTCTTTGGTCAGGGGAACACATGAGCACGGGTATGTAGTGCTTGATGTGCACCGTTATATGCTCGAGTCCGCAAATCCCAAAAGTAAGATAGCATTGCAGCTTGGTAAAAATGGAAGGTTCAATTACTTTTTTATAGCCTATACGTCTTAGGTTCACGGTTAACAATAAATGAGGATAGTCATAGCCTTCGATGGGACATTCTTGAAGAGCAAGTATGAAGGAGTTTTTTTAATGGTGGTGGGCAAATAATGTAGAGATTAACATCTTTTTGGTGGCTTTTTGTGTAGTGGAGGAATGTATTGCCTCATGTCAATAATTTTTTTTTATCAAATGAAAAGCTATAGAGATGATACCAATGAGTTGTGAATAATTTTTGATAGGCATCCAAGTATCCCAAAAATAGTTTGAATTGTCTACCGTTAATCTTACTATGGTTGTTGCATGAGGCTCCTTGGGGAAAGTAGTCAAAACAACTATCACAATTCAAAGGTCGTGTCTAATTTTTTTTTAAAGAAGTTTAAGCATATGATAAAGTTGAGTTCTTTGATCATTTCAATAAAATAAGGGATATGGTACCAAAGGCAACTAAACTCTCAAACATGCCAGATTTGATAGATGAAATCAAACATTTTGTCAGGGAAATAGGTACATTATTATCTCACCCTACCTTTATATAAGAAACAAACTGACTCTTAGGCATTGAAGTACTACCTCTCCATTCAATAACTGGCTCATTAGGAAACTAGAATTGGACAATTCTATTTCTACACTCAACTGGAGCATAGAATGATTGGAGCTAATCTAAGCCGAGAATGACATCAAAATCAGTCATCTCTAACTCCACAAGGTCAGCTTAAGTGACTTTTTAAGACACTGTAACCGAGAAATTTTTGTATACTAGTCTGGCTATAATAGAACTACCCACTGGGGTAGAAATTGAGGAAGGATCTGCTAATATATTGAGATTAATACCAAAGTCTATAGCTATATAGGGAGTCCCAAAAAAAGTGAAGCTTCGGGGTCCAATAATGGATAAAGATACATATGAAAGACTTGTAGCGTACCCGTAACCACATCAAGAGAACTCTTCTCATCATGCCGAGTTTGGAGGGCATAAAATTAGTTATGACATTTCCCAATGGTGGCATTAGAGATGACGCTCTTCTAACTTCGGCAACCCGTTGGAGCTGATGAAAAGTTAGATAGGTCCTATTGAAAAAATTCCTTCCCTTTTTGGACAACCCCTGGGCAATCCCTGATCCTGTGGCCTATCTTGCAATATCCAAAAAACATATCACTACCTACACTGCACTCACCCTGATGATTCTTACCACACTTTCTGCAAATCTGGTTGGTATGACCACTGTTTATGCTACCCTTGGACTTAGATCCTGATGTCATATCCCTATGGTCGTGCTTAAACTTAGGCATTAGAGAACTGACTGAAGATGAGGTAGGAGCTGAAAATTTCTGGCGGAACTGAGAACGATTTCCCCAATCAAAACTCTATTGTGACAAGTTGAAGCTACCGGTTCTGGACCTCTTATTCTCTCTATCCTTCTCTTTCAGCCTCTCCTCTTCAATCTGATGAGCATGAACCATTATCCTAGAAAGGTGACCTGACCCAACCCAGGTCCTTGTCGTAATGGGCATCCAATATCCGATCGGGATCGGAGAGCACCCCAATTACCAACCCAACCTCCAGCCACCTGCCTTGAGTTTGCTGAATTTCAAACATATAATAATATAGCATAATAATCTCTATTACAAACTCTAGGATAGTTTATTACCGAGATCAACCCAATAGAGTCCAACCGTTCGAACCCAACCAGTAGCCAAACCAAGCCACAAACCATAACCAAACGAGTTTCATAATAATTATATATAGTCCCAAAATAGAAGTTGATGGAACAATGGTTTATTCCTACGGTAACATCCCCAATACCAATGCCAATACCAAGACTGACACCAACACCTATCCTACCCATACCAACCCATAGTAGTTCCACAAAAGCCTCTAACCAAAAAAATACAAAAATCTAGTTGGGACATGCCCCCAACCATAGTCAAAACCAATATCCAAACTATAATCATAGTATGAAATAAAATCCATGAAATAGAGCCTTCTAAAAATATAGAAGCTCACCACTTCAATGTAATAACTGATCCCGAATGTTCGATAGCTAAGTAGGAGGAATAGAATGGCCGATTCCTGCATCATGTGGGTATACAACCGCCCAAAGATGGGTTAGCTGATAAATGCTAGCATGAACTCAAGATAGTTATAAAATAATATTGTTTAATAAAACCAATTAAACCATCCATATACATACAAAACATACATACATATATGTATATATAACTATGCCGGGAGATTGAATGGGGTTTAACTTGCATTTGAAACCATTAACCTGTGTATGTGTAGGTTAACCGTCCATAACCACCCACAGGCTATTTGGGTCCAGTGTAACCCCATAAATGAGCCCCTATATGTGTAGCTGCACAAACCAAAGATAGCATTAGAGTAAAGGATTCCCAAGTACCCTCACTCTCCATGATACATATGTACAATGTACTTAGAGGATTCCCACATTCCTTATAGTATCATAAAAGGGTCTCTATGACCTACCTCTCATGTTGGTAAACATGAGTTTCCTATGTTCGTTCATTGAACTCCCATCTTTATGATTTCCTGTCACACCCTACCATTATTGCCCAATGAAAACCATTTCCAACCAATCAAACAATTATTATTAACTGAGGCTATACATAGTGGTATCGTCATACTGACTATAACTTGTAAGTATTGTCCTTAGCCAAACCTTGTAAGGTAAAGGGATTTTCGTGTACCCATTTACCAAGTTAACTAGGGGGAGTCCCATGTACCCCGCAAGTGTTCCATTATGTTTGCTTGGGATTCCGTTGTACCCCACAAGTTTTTTATTAAGAAATTTGCTTGGGGATTCTATTAGACCCCACAAGGATGTTTATTAAATAGTAATGCCCCAAGTTTGTACCCCGGACGCTGCACGGTACTTACGACCCCGAAGGACCACAAACTAACCTATGACAGATATCTATGATGAACACTGAATAATAATACTATAATAAATACGAAAAATAGGCTAAAATACCATAAAGTTCAAAATCTAAAATACTGATAAGGAATATTAACTGTAATAATAATCTGGAAAATTGAATACTATCTGAAAGTCTAGTCTAGAAAGCCTTTGACTGAATTGTCTGGAAGTAGAGTTGATGGGACAAGCCCTCACTAACTCCAACTATTAAAAAAATAAAGCTATTGAAAATATTAAAATAAAGCATATCCTCGATAGATGAGGACTCACTACTAAATCTGATACTGCTAGCTGAACCTGTCTATGTATGATTGGGAACCTGAGCATCCAAATCTATGATATAAGACATCATAGTGCAAAAATAAAGTATGCGTCAGTACGTGGAATATAATGGTATGCTAGATAAGGTAAGGCAGAATACAAGGGTTCATATGCATGAACAATAATAGACTGAATGATATGATATAAGGTAACTGAATCTATTGTAAATACTGGGTATGAAATACTGTGCATATACGTGAATACTGTATCTAAGCTTTTACTAAAGCTGAATACTGAGTTTTGATAACTGAGTAACTGATATCTGAAGTTACTGATAACTGAATTACTGATAACTGAGTGACTATATATGATAGTCTTGATTTTGTAGAACTAAGCTGAGTTCTATATTGAGACTGAAACTAAAACTGTAGAAAGAAATCATCTAACTGACTTGCCCCAAATAAGATAATTGGGGTCCAACCAATAACTCCAGTTGGAAGGGTGTCAGTACCATGCTATGGGTAAAGACAAGTTGAAGAGTTACCCTTCTAATAAGAATGATAAAACACTCAACTGGCAGGTTAAAGCACTTCATCAACCCTCAACTGACAGGTTGATGTCTCAACCTACGCTGGCTACGTAGTTCTAGAATGCAAGGATTTCTTCTAAGGATCACACCTTCTGCTGGCAGATGAGTCCCCATTCATGGGTTCACTCGATGCTGAATCCCACGACCGTGAACTGATTGCTAGACCGAGCTGAACTAGATTGATACTAAGTTTTGCTTAGTTCTGTAACTGACTGAGTTTACTGAGTTCTGTAACTGGCTGAGAGTACTACTGATACTATTTTGTAACTACTATACTTCTAGGTAAGCAACTAGATTTTCAGGTATTAAATACCCCCAGGATTCGATACCATGAAAAGTAAAGCATAGCTTGATCTTCAAAGACATAACAATGTACACTTGTCTATAATTCATTCATAGAGACATTTTGTCAAACATTTGTAGGGTATAAGCTTGTACATATACTAGCATGTCATGATTTTACCATTTAATTTACATGGACATTCTATCAAACACTTGGAGAGTACAACTCAACACACAAATTCATGGATAACATATTAACATTGCAACAACAATGCCCAAACTAGAAAATTCATGGGTTATAACATGGAAATTACACAATTCAACATACATTCTATCTTAATTTCATAGAATCTACAATTAATCATAGATTGAAACTCAATTAATGTCATGAACATGAATACAATCCAATTTAAGCATGTAAATCATGAATTAATAATCTTGTAGCTTTAAAAATAGATTCTTGGACTCTATGGGTAGAAGGGACGCATAGATAAACACCTAACATACCTCGGTACTTTAATTCTTGGAGGAATTCTTGATCTTTGTTCTTCATTTTTTTGAAACTAGGGTTTTGTATTTTGAGAGAAAATGACTTAATCCTTGAATAAAGTGAGTAAATAATGATATAATAGGTTATTTATGGCTTTAATCCTATGTTTAGGTTGACTAGGGATTTTAGAAATTGACCAAATAGCCCCTGAATTAAAATCACGGAAACTAAAAATACTGATTTTTCATGCTGGCGTAATGCGGTGGGATCACGCCAGCTCACTGGAAACTGGACCACTAGGAACTGAAAGCTTGGCGCGACACGGTGCCATGCGCCGTCTCACTGCATGTGAATTTACCCCTTGGTGTGATGTGCCATGATCGCGGAGTCACACTAGAAAGTGACAATTAGGAAATTTCCTGGTGGTGTGATGTGGTGGGATCACGGTGGCTCACTGGATTTGAAGTGCCAGTTGGCATACTGTTTTACTAAAAATGCTATAACTCTTTACAAGGGTATCATATTTGGGCAAATTTTATATCGTTGGAAAGCTGACTGAATTTCCTACATAATGGTAAGCTCTAAAATGAAAGTACTGAGTATTTCAAAAAATTTATATAGGATAACTCATGTACTTAGAGCTAAGTTAAGCTTAAGAAATATGGGGTATTACATAAACCAAACCATTTAGGGTTCTATTACTATGTTTAAACCATGCATAAGTTTCATTAAAGTCCAATAATGTAGTGAAAGCATTCTCATTGGCATTTTATCAAACATATTGGAGGCATAGTATTTCCAAAACCAATTCAAACCACCAATAGCCATTCCCATGCACTCCAATTATCCAAAACACCAATAAAGCATGTAAAAACATAATTAAAACATGGAAAAACCATAACCAAGCATTTATAAATAAATCCCCAAATCATATTTGAAAATCCCAAACCATACAATAATCAAACCATGAAAACAACAATAAGGAAAGAGAAAATACCTTAAACCAAGAAGATGATGGGGAGAAATCACCAACACAAGCCCCAAATTAATCCATAAGATGGAACCTAGCATTCTATTACCCAAAAGCCTTAGAGAGAACTATAAAGTGTAGGTTTCTCTAATAGTAATATAAGTTGTAGGGCTATATTTGGTTAAGTGTGGAAATGTAAAGATTTCCCTCACTTAAACTCCCAAAAATTCCATCTGATTGGTACGACTATCGATACTAGTTGTATCTCTAATACGAGTGGTACCCACCACTCGTACCTAATGCCATCTCCCTTGAACCCAACACTATTCAAGGTATGACTCACCCTAAACTATGTCACATCCAAGTATATGACTAGTACCCATGATCCATACCACTAGTTGAATAGAATCCAGAGAGGATTGAACACTGCCTACTATATGAGCCTATGGTATGACTCGTACCCTAGCTTAAAGCTCTTGATGAGCCAGTCATACTCAGATCCAACTTAAGTTACAAAGTCTAAGATTAAGTAAAGTAACCAAACAACCCATATCAACTGATACGACTTGCACCACTCATGTCTTATACATTTCAGAACCCAAATCCGACCCACCAACCAACACTAGTCAGTATATAGATAACCCATACCACTCGTACCCCAGTGTAGGAGTTATTTTCCCTAGTCATATCCTATCTGGAGACCCAAAATCTAGGAAATTTTGTAAGGGCCAGTATCCTAGGGTGTTTCAAAAGGTCCAACTCCTTAATCAACAAAGCTATTTTACTCTTCTTGACTATACTATCCGGCGCACCAGACACAAACTTACTCATTCTAGTCGTAGAATTAGCCACCATAGTCGAAGCATACCTTGCCAACTGAGTAAAATTGAATGAGTACTTCTTCATACTCATGTTACCTTGCTTTATATTTATAAATTCCAGTACCTTATCCTCTTTTAACTCTAGTGGGAAGAACCTATCTAAGAAGGCCGTAGCAAACTCCTTCCACTCAATAGGTCCTACCTTAATACCTCTGTCCTCCTTCCATTACTTGAACTAATTATGAACCACCCCTTGCAGTTGGTATGTAGGTAAATCCACACTCTCACTAGCAGTAACACCCATGATATTTGTCACCTTCTATACACAGTCTTGAAACTCTTGTAGTTCTTCATCAGACTTGGATCCAAAAAATAATGGAGGATTCATCCGAGTAAAGTATCGAATCCTAGATACAGCTGTATTCATTACTAGATTATCTGGGGCAACATTCTACTGGTTATTCTGAACAACAATAAAATGGGTCAAAGCTATAAAAGCAGCCCTAAATTTGGTGTGAGAAAAATATTTCTTCAAAGAATCTTCCTGAATAGGTGGTGGCACGAAAAGATCCACGTTTATTTTTCCGTTGTTGCTCTTAAGAGGAATTTATGTAAACGTATGAAGGACCAGTTAGAAAGAAATTCAATAGAGCTAACATTCTTTCACATGACATGAACACTGAAAGAAGGGAAACTTTCCTAAAATTTTTCACAACTTCTTGCCCACAAGTGTGGTGCGCTTCACACCCATGCACAAAACTCTACTCAATATGACTTTCAAACACCCTAGGGAACTTTAAAACCTTAGTCTATAATACCAAGTTTCTTCATGACCCGAGGCTACCCCCTAGTCTTAACATAGTTCTTAAGGCCACAGGTAACCCCAAGCTAACCCATGATATAGTACCTGTTGTGAGCAATGAATAAAGTAAATATAGTAGAATAGCACATATGAAAACTGAAATAATAGAAATCATATTATGGAAAAATACCAAAACATTACCTAACATGTTTAAACTAAAGATGAAACTAAAAACAAATCCATCTATTTGAAAGCCTCTAAAAAGAACATAAGTGGTTGATGGGACAAACCCTCAACTAACTTCGACTATCTGAGATAAAGAAAATACTGAAAATAACTGAAAATATCTTATCCTTGATTGATGAGGACTCACCACTACCATTTTGAGGGCACTGACTGGCTAAGTATGATCAGGGAACTGAGCTTCTAGACTTATGTTATAAGATAACATATCACCAAAGGAAGTATGTGATCAGTACTTTGAATGTACTGGTATGTGGGATAGGGACTAACTGAAATACATATGGATATTGGACATGAATGCATGAACATGTAAAATAAATACAAGACCAAGTAATGCATGTACTAAAGAATAATGTGGAAAAAAACTGACTGACTGAATAGCTGATAAACTGAATACTTGGTCATGAAAATTTATACTGATATATCCTGTACTGAACTAAAACTGTGGAAGCTATTATGTAACCAACATGACCTAATATGAGCCTATCAAGGTCCCACTTATAACCCTAGTTGGAAGGTTATTAAAACCTTGCCACAGGTACTAAAATTGGCTAATAATGTGGATCCATAAGGCTGATGTCCCAAAGGACTAAGGTATCACCCTCTACTGGCAGGTGTTCCTAAGAGAATTTCAATCCTCTACTGGCAAGAAGACTTCTCGTACCTATAATGGCTATGTAGTTCTGGAACTCATGGACTACTGCTAAAGATCACACCCTCGACTGGTAGGTAAGACTCCATCCCTTATTTTAGTCGATGCTACATCCTACTCTCAACAAAATAACACTAGTACTATTATTTATTCAATATAATATGGTACAGATAAGTGCTTAGCATGAACATAATAATCTAAATTTGATAATAAAATCATGATCTGACTGACTTGTTGTTTGAAAATGAAAACATATATATACAGATTGGTATCAGGTATTCATAACCGTCCAACACTGAATAATAATTTAAAATACAAGGACCTCATTGAACAATACTGTAAGGAAATTCATCATTTAGAGACCTAAAACATAGAATATATCCCTAAATGATGAAATCCAAGTTTAAGAGTATGGAATTATATTAAACTGATGAGGACAACAAGCTCACATGGTTTAATTCATGAGTTTGTAAAGTAACAAGGTGTCATTTTGGACATGATATGGGTGATTGAAAATTTAAAGAATATAATGACACAATTCACATGGGGAAACATATTGGCATAGCTTGAATTCAAAACTACTAAGTGAACATTGAGTAAATTCATACTTAACATTGAAATTCCATGGAAAGAGGGAAAATGGTTTATTCTTCAAATACAAAGGATTCTTGGGAATCAAAGGGTTAAAGGAACCCATTAATGAATACCCCACAGACCTGAGTACTTGAATTCTTGAAGGAGCTTGGAATTGAAACCTTGAATGATTAAATTCTTGGAAAGAAGCTTTGATTTTTGTGTTCTTGGGAATAAGGATTTATTTTATGATGTTAACTGATGAAGTGTAGGGCAAATAATAGTCGTATCCTACAATTTCAAACCATTTGCATTTTCACAGGCAGAGATTCTGTTGTATCATATCTAAATGGTCCATCTTTGTTTTAGAAGCCTTAACTTGGGTGTATGTTTGTCATTTCCTCTTTGTGAACTAATTTGGTTGATAGGCTTACTTGTCAAGGTTTTTCATGACAAGTGCCATCATGACCCTTATATTTTTGGATCATGACATATTGGTATCAGAGCAGTCAAATTTCATTGGTCTCAATGATGTAAGAACGGGATATCTAATAGAGTCTCTCGGATCGATACATAGATGTCCGTATCTATTTTGAGAGGCTATAGGATGTCTTTAGGGAACTTCCCTTATTTTATTCCTTGTCATGCAAATTTATTTCATATTTTGTGTTGGTGCTCCTTTGAGTTCATTTGGTATTTCCCCAGCTCCGAAGGTTGTACCTCCACCTATGCCAGAGTTTGGTTATGGTGTTCCTCCAGTCGTGAATGTGGATCCTCTTGTTATACCTACTTCTATTTTGAGTACTTCCCCGGCCCCAAGTACTAGACCTCCTTCATCATCAGCTTATGAGTATGGAGTTTTGAGATCAGGCGTTTAACCTTCATATATTTTACTTTCCCAAGTGGGTTCTCAGCCAGTCAGACTTATTAGACCTTTTGTTCTTCCGCGAGCCATGACACAGATTTTAGTGTTTGGGGCATTATTTTAGGGTATAAGGGTTAAAATAAGAATGAATGGATCTACTTCTAAAGCAATTATAGAAGGCACCAAGAGGGTACGTCCCCAGGACAAGTTTAAAGGTTGCTTTGACTGTCCCTGTCTTATGTTTAGAGTTACTCCTATTTTAGCTATGAGAGGTAGAGGTTTCAATTGACGTGAGAAAGAGAGGTAGTAGAGACTATGGTGGTGGTCTTGGGGAAAGTAGAAAAATGACTAGTATGAACCTAGTTTGGACTTAATTCTGATGAATACAACAGAATCTCTACCTGTAAAAATGCAAAGGAATTCTAGGATTACTTAAGGACTGCTCATGAAGGTACCACTAATGTGAAGGATTAAAAAGTAGACATGGTAACGACTTAGTGTGAAACATTCACCATGAAAGTAGAAGAAACTATTCGAGAGATGCATACAAATTCACTTCATTCACCAATGAGTTGCACTGCATGGGAGAAGTGATTCCCTTATACAAACAAGTGAGAAAATTTTTGGGTATTTTTCCTAAATCTTTGTAAAGCAAAGTTGATCCCATCACTGAGGTAAAACAATTAAAAACTCTCATAATAGATGAACTTATTGGTAATCTGAAGACTTACGATCTCAAAAAATAGCAAGGTTGGAGAAAAAGAAAGCAAAAAGGAATAAATCTCAAGCATTAAAGGCTTCAAAGATTGATTCAAGTGAGGAGGACACTGATGTTGACTATGTGGCAAAGAGAATTGTTAGAGTAGTGAAGAAAAGTGGTCAGTTTCAAAGAAGAGGAACTAGCAGCAAAAAGGGAAGGACTGTTGAAGTCTGTCATAAATGTGGAAGTCCTGAGCATTTTATTAAGGACTGTCCAATGCATAAAATGGATTACTAGGAATATCTTAAGTCTCGAGGTTACAAAGGAAATAACAAGGACTAGGTCCCTACAAAATCAAGAAGAAAGGCTGTAGCTCATTATACAGTGAAGCAGGCCTTGGCAGTATGGGGAGATTCCTTTAGTGAATCTGATGAAGCTGAGAAGTCTGAAGATGTTTCTATGCTAGCTATGGAAGATAGTCAAGTTATCTATGATTCCTTATTTTCTCTGATGGAAAACATAGAAAATAAAGAAGAAAAGGCGGCAACTCTCTCTAACATTAATGAAAACTTAGATAACTACTCCGGTAGGAAAATAAAAAAACTTGCAAGTATGTTGATAGAATTTGTGTGTGAACTAACTACTGAGAAAAATGCTCTACAGGAGAAAGAATAAAATGAAGAACTTGAATTGATTGTTTTTAACTCTTCAGATATCTAAAATAGAAGAATTTTTCACAAAATTAAAATCTAAAAATCCGAGTTTAGTAAGTCAATTGGAGAAAGTGAATGATTCTAATGGAAAAGGAAAGAAAGAAGACTCAAAGCTTCAGATTGAGCTTGAAGAAAATTTGAGGGATTCTCAAAAGAATCTTATCGATGTACTCCATAAGAATGAAGAATTAGAAAGGGACCAGGTTCGTGTAAGAGAAGACCTCAACATATTTCTAAAATGGTTTACATCCTAACAAATCCTTTCTAATTTAAGTATTTAGGGTGTTAATAATGGAAAGGGAATTGGTTATCAGGAATATAACTCCCCAAAATTGGGTCCCGAGACGTCAAATGGTGCTTAGGGTCACAAGTGACCCCAAGCTAACCCTTCTACTGGCATAACTGATAAGCAACTGAATAAAAAGTATAAATCTATACAAATTTGTGGAAATAACTCTTTTCTGAATATGATAGATACAAAACTAAATTTACAGGATTACAACTCTTCTTTTACAACCAAAACTAAAACTGAATACATCAACTTCTACTGACTGTCAATGAAGCCTCTACTAGTACTGACTATATTTAGCCGGGTCATGAATCCCGACTATCCAACTCAATACGACTGAATAAAGCAAATACAATACTTCTCAAACTGTATAACTAACTCATGCCCGTGAATTAAAAGGACTCAATACCTGCTGACTGGAAGCTGCAAAATGATTGTATATGTTATGTGTGCTACAACTTGTACCTACATTACGAGAAGATTTATCCCACATACGAATATGTGGGTCAGTAATATGGAAATGTATCGAGTATATGGGGGTGTATGCAATTTCAATAACTAAATATCACAAGTTTTATAAAAAAAAACAAGCGTGGTGATATAAATGACTAAAGTAGCTTGAATTAAACCATCATAATCATGGATGAATAATACATGTATGGTAAAACAAGTGAGTCATTACAATAAGTTCTCAATTCACCTTCTTCTCGGTTTCCAACTTGTAAATTAATCAAGCCTTAAAACAACTCTCTTTAGAACATAACACTTCAATCTTTCTAAAACAAGAAACTTTCTCATAAAATCATAGATTCAAACCATACACACTTATCATGGATAGAGTAGAGACACACTCTGGGAGTTTCTCATAACCGACATAAACTATATGATCTACATGGAGTCCAACGTCCAGCCAACGTTAGGGAGAGCCATCCTATCCTTGCCATCGGAGTAGGACTTTAATAATTCATTCACTCACTAGTGATCACTATATCAGCCTCAGGCTCACATCCTATGGGGGCACGTAGTTTTAGGGAAGTACCATACTTCCCACTCGGTGCTAATTACTACTCCTAGTCTTAGCTCAAAATTTTTGAAAAACAATCCACCATACACAATTCAATACTTTGCATTGGGATCCAATATGCTACCCCTTTTATCATAATTCAATCAAATGGTGTGGATTTCTTTTCTCAATTAAGTTCAAAATCAAATTTTTCACGACCAAAAAGGTCAAATCTTTCTATATCATGTCAATTCATTCAATTCTCAAGATGCTTATAATACATGATTTCTCAAAAATAACAATCTCAAATAGGGTTCAAAGACCCATATATCAATATCACAATAAAACCTTCAAGATTTAAGCTTTATATCATAGACATATATATAAATCACTTTAAATCTGAAAAGTTCAGCTTTATGTATAAGCATATCAACATTCCCATGAAAGCAATATAAGGTATAAATTCATACTTCAAATTCGTAGGAAAAAAGTATAAAATCATGTATCTTCGTAAAAGAAAACCAACTTTGGGCACAAGAACGAAAGGGTGTTCTTGTTGAAAAACCCCACATACCTTGAAATCAAAACTTTGGATGAACTCTTAACCTTGAGACTCTATTCGTGAAAATCATAGGTTCTTCTTGTAGCCCTCGGAATAGGGATTCCAAATCTCAAAGAATTATTGGAAACTCATGGTTGAATCTTGAGATATTTAAATTTTTTGGTTGAAACACTAATGAATGTTCTTGGTGATTTTGAGAGAAAGTAAACTTATTTTGGTGTTATATGAGTTAAATGCCATGTTATAGACATATATAGGAGTGCTTTTGGCACTTGGAAGTGTGGTATGCAGCACACAACCCATGGCAGACCTTAAGGTGTACGTCGCACGCCTTATGGCAGATATTCAAGTATGCTTCGCACTCCCAATCACACAAATTTGATTGAGCGGCGCATTACCCATCGAACACCCTTACTGCCTCTCATAAAAATGAGCATAACTTTTTGCTTGGGTATTGGATTTTGGTAAAATTGGTATCGTTTTAAAGATAATTCAATTATATACAATTTGTTAGGTCTTGGGATGAAAAATTCCATGTATATTAAGAGTTATACATGTTTGAAGTTGACCCTTGTAGAATCGAATGTCAAACTTTGGATGAATCAATTGGTCTTAGCTCAACTTTGTTCTAGGTCATTGCAATTAACATTTTTGACCTCTAAACTACTCCATAGACTAGTATAATGATCATGAAACTTGTATTCACATGATAATAACTTGAATTAGAGCTTAGATGTGTAGGAATGATTGTTAGAATTCTAGCATGAGAATATGGTGTATTACATTATCTCCCCCTTGGGAACATTCATCCTTGAATGTGGATAATTAAGCTAAAACACAGAGGAATCTTAGTCTTTAAGCTACCATGTACAACTGATATGGACTGAATCACTGAATCTCAAACATAATGAGCCACTGAACTAATCTGCAAGTGCATGAATTCTCATGAAAATAACTCTATGGCTAAGATAGAAACGATAGTGTCAACATATGAGTAACCATTACTTTGCACTGGATCTGATCTCATGAGAAAGGATGAGAGGTTTATGACAGGAAAACTTGGGGTATTACAATATCCCCCTCTTGGGATCGTTCGTCCCTGAATGATAATAATTTGGTGAAAATACTAGGAAGAGACTAAGATACTACACAGGATATTTACAAACTGAATCATGACTTAAATATGACACTGAAACTGATGCATGAACTGGGATAAATTTATAATTTACTTGGATGCAAACACATTACCTCTTGGAATGGACATACATATAAGACTGCAGATAGTAAGACTACCTGAAAAATTAAGAATCTATAGGAGCTTATCTCCTTGCTTGCTAAACTAGATTGCAGGATATATGGACTGGATCATATTGACTGCCCATACTTAAATGAAGTATTTCTTTAGCACTTTTCTACGAAATTCTATTGATATTAGGGAGCAAAGAATATTGGGCATGCTCTGAACAAGACATTTGACTAAGGAATCACAACATTGATATAACTCTATAGCATGGAATATAAATATATAACTCATAAACTAGGATAGGATTGCTAGGCCGTAGGCAACGTAACTTCTTACTGTCAAGCTTAGCATCACTTCTCAAATTCTCTCTCAACTATACTCTTCTCCTTAAATACCATACACATTTGATTCAACTTATGATTCTCATATTGGCACTGTGAAATCTTTCTACTAAGGTCTAAACTAAACTAAGTTCTCTCAGCATGATCAAGCCTAACTCTAAATCACAAGATACAACATGTCAAACCGCAATACTAGTCTAAACCACAAGGTTCAATATTCTATATCTTTTTAGAGTTCACACCCAAAGCATAACATGCCTTACCACTTTAATGACCAACTCGAAACACTTAATATTAATTCACTAGCGCATATTGCATCTATCCACTTACACCCAACATGACATTCAAGCCTATTATTAAAAACACGTATGAACTTCAAGGCAAAACGACATAAAGGCATACTTCGCATATTCTCTAAACCTTTATCAACAACAATTTTTTTTGCACTATTCTTAAGAACATACACATAAGTTCTAACTTACCAAGACATGTATCAAAGACTTGGCCTCAATTTTACTTCACACTTTAGCCTTAAATAGAAATGCATAAATAATCTTTCTTAATAAGGGTCATCAACTCTCTCACATCTAAACCATTTCTTATCCACTATCATCGCCACTATCTTAACATAGGAAGAGGTCACCGAAGGGCTAACACATAAGAACCTGAAGCTCAAAAACTACAATACATAACATTAACACTTATTTTAGGCTTGAGAAATAAAATATCAAAGGCATGGATTCATTAAAGAAATCTAATCTGAGAAATGCATGCTATAATGCAAACTTCACTAGTATTATGAGTTTTAAAATTGGTCATATTCTGAAACATGAGTTCATACTTATCATGGGCTATTCAACATAAGACTGGAGTTCATAAATTCATGAGAGATAACTAAAATCATTGAGTAAAGTTGTTACATGCTTGCTAGAAGCTAAGAATGGGATTAAGTATATATGATGGGTATAAGCATAGGCCTGTGGCATGGATTTATCACGCAAGTGATGGATTTGGTGTTGTAATGACTGAAATCTAAGGAACACTATAGAGTAAGAAGGGATCACTATCTCATCATAACTCATTATTGACATGTACCACAATCTAATTCTCAAAACTTGGTTTGGTTCTTCACTAACCATATCCCCCTTAGGTCAAGGCTGGTATTCTAAGCGTGATGGGTTACTCCATATCCATGAGATTAAGCCATAATTTCATCATTCTAATATCTACACATAAATGCTAAACTCACACGAATAAACTAACTTTGAACTTACCGACATCATTCTTGAACAGCCCATCCATATGCCATCCTTAACTTTCTAGCTTAAATAATCATCATCAAATATTTACACTCTCATTTGCAACCATACCTATATCTCTAATCACATAATCATAGCCTACAAATATCACACTTCTATACTAATATTTTTCCCAAACCATGTGAATAATAATCATACTTAAAAGGCTCAATATCTTCAATCATAACTCCTTAAATTATCTATCAAGAACATCATAAATTATCTAACTAGCCTTTCACCACCTAGCAACTCAACGTTACTACTAACCACACAATATGCAATAATCCTTGAAAAATAATGCAGCCCCATAGCACCTTGGGCACACCTCTACATCATACTTAATTACGAACCCATGATCTTACACTCTTGCATACAATGTTCAGGCCTACTAGATCACCCCCATATAACTAGCATCAACAACCGAACCATCAACTATTCAAACTTAATATCTAGTGCTAAACATGAATTACGACCCAATCTCACACATAATTCTCACTTTAAAACTATAGAACACAACATTAAGAAAAACTAGTCCACAATGACAATCGATCATAATCATATGGCCTATCTTATTCATAATTTGTTAACACATCCTCCTTCATATCATTACTATTTGCCCATCTTCATACCTAAATTACTTTCATAGCTCTATAAATTTCAACTAAACTTCCTCTTGCAATCTCAGGAAAGCCTAAACTAACAATACTCAACCACCAAGTACTTTCACCAATAAACTGTACTTTTCTAGCACCACAAACACCATCAACAACTCTTTTCATACTTCAAGCAAACAACAATCCACCTTAACTAATAATCTCCTTCTCTAACTTCACTAAACTAACAAACAAAGGTATATCACTTCATTTAAACTAACAAACAAAGGTATATCACTTCATTAATAATTCAAGCATAAGCGAAAAAATTCAGCCATACATATTCAATAAATCGCCCTTACCACCTTTCTTGTCAATACACTTCTAAACCCATACTTTCAACTAACACAGGAACAACAAGATAAATAACAAGTTGCTAGTGAATAAAAATAGGTCTCACACGGCTTTACTAGACTTTGGTTTTGTGTTTTGAACAAGAAAATTAGATGAATAACAAAGTAACTATGCTAGTGAATCAAAATAGGCCCCACACGGCATCACTAGACTTTGACTTTTTACAAACACAATGATAATAAAATTACATCATACAAGAGATAGAAACTTGACACAAAACATTCAATGATCTAAGATGCACCTTACTCTATCTTAATTGAATAACTCGTTAGAACGAGGGCATAACTTTAAATTTAAGGGACTTATAACACACTAGAAGGCTCCTCTCAAGTTGCTTTGTGTAACTTCTGAAACTTTTGCTAGCAAATATAAGAGCATTATCTGGGGAAGAACTGGAACTTGTCATCGTGCTATCTCAAGAATAATACGTAAATAGGGAAGTATAGATTTACATTATGAATTCTTAGGATTAATCTGAAAACACATCTGACTTGGGTTTAGTGCACGACCTCTCATGAGCATGAATAAAGCGCTTCAAACTTTGGCACTTAAAATCACTGATGGGATACTTTCTAACCCTCTTATAATCTCAGAACTATCTAGTGCCTTGAAAATAAGGCAAAGATGGCCAGAATAGAGTAAGATGAGAATTTATATAAGTTTCTTAGAAAACCTTTTTATAGCACTATCTTAGACTTAAAAGAAGGGAAACATTTCTTAAATGCCCTGTAGCCTCTCAAAGAAAAGTACATACGTCTCCACACCATTCCGCAAGACTCTACTAGACACAGCTTCATAGACACCCTAGGACACTTGAACTCTGTGCTCTGATACCAAATTTGTAACGCCCTAAAATTGGGTCCCAAGATGTCACACTGTGCTTAGGGTCACAAATGACCCCAAGCTAACCCTTATACTACCATAACTCATAAGCAACTAAATAAAAAGTATAAATCTATACTAATTTGTGGAAATAACTCTTTTCTAAATATGATAGATAAAAAACTGAATTTACAAGATTACAACTCTGCTTTTACAACCAAAACTAAAACTGAATACATCAACTTCTACTGACTATCTATGAAGCCTCTACTAGTACTGAATATAGGTAGCTGGGTCATGACTCCCGACTATCCCACTCAATACGACTGAATAAAGCAAATACAATACTTCTCAAACTATATAACCAACTCAAGCCCTTGAATCAAAAGGACTCATCACCTGCTGACTGAAGCTGCAAAATAACTGCATATGGTATTTGTGCTATAACTTGTACCTACATTATGAAAAGATATATCCCACATACGAATATGTGGGTCAGTACCTTGGAAATATATCTAGTATATGGGGGTGTATGCAATTTCAATAACTAAATATCACAAGTTTTATAAAAAAAACATATGTGCTGATATAAATGACTCAAGTAGCTTGAATTAAACCATTATAATCATGGATGAATAATACATGTAAGGTAAAACAAGTGAGTCATTACAATAAGTTCTTAATTCACCATCTTCTCGATTTCAAACTTGTATAGTAATTAAGCCTCAAAACAACACTCTTTTGAACATAACACTTCACTTTTTCAGAAAAAAGAAACTTTCTCATAAAATCATAGTTTCAAACCATACACACTTATCTTAGATAGAGTAAAGACACACTATGGGAGTTTCTCATAACCGACATAAACCATGTGAGCTACATAGAGTCCAACATCCAACCCACATTGGGGAGAGCCGTCCTATCCTTGCCATTGGAGTAGGACTTTAATAATTCATTCATTTACTAGTGATCACTATATCAACCTCAGGCTCACATCCTATAGGGGCACGTAGTTCTAGGGAAGTACCATACTTCCCACTCAGTGCTAAATACTACTTTCAGACTTAGCTCAGAATTTTTGAAAAACAATCCACCTTACACAATTCAATACTTTGCATTGGGAGCCAATATGCTACCCCCTTTATCATAATTCAATCAAATGGTATGGATTTCTTTTCTCACTTGGGTTTAAAATCAACTCTTTTATGACCAAAAAGGTCAAATCATTCTACATCATGTCAATTCATTCAATTCTCAAGATGCTTATAACACATGATTTCTCAAAAATAATAATCTCAAATAGGGTTCAAAGAGCCATATATCAATATCATAATAAAACCTTCAAGATTTATGCTTTATACTGTAGACATATATATAAATCACTTTAAATCTGAAAAGTTCAGCTTTATGTATAACCATATCAACATTCCCCTGAAAGCAATATAATGTATAAATTCATACTTCAAATTCATAGAAAAAGTATAAAATCATGTATCTTCGTAAAACAAAACCAACTTTGGGCACAAGAATGAAACGGTGTTCTTGTTGAAAAGCCCCACATACCTTGAAATTAAAGCTTTGGATGAACTCTTAACCTTGGGACTCTATTTGTAAAAATAATAGGTGCTTCTTGAAGCCCTTGGAATGGGGATTTCAAATCTCGAAGAATTATTGAAAACTCATGGTTGAATCTTTAGATATTTAAATTTTTTGGTTGAAACCCTAATGAATGTTCTTGGTGATTTTTAGAGAAAAGAAACTCATTTTGGTGTTATATGAGTTAAATCCCGTGATATAGACATATATAGGGGTATTTTTGGCACTTAGAAGTGAGGTATGCAGCACACAACCTATGGTAGACCATAAGGTGTGCATCACACACTTTATGACAGATATTTAAGTTTTCTTCGCACTCCCAATCACACAAATTTGATTGGGCAGTGCATTGCCCATCGCATACCCTTACTGCCTCTCATGAAAATGAGCATAACTTTTTGCTTAGGTATTGGATTTTGTGAAATTGGTATCATTTTAAATATAATTAAATTATATACAACTTTTTAGGTCTTGGAATGAAAAATTCCATGTATATTAAGAGTTATACATGATTGAAGTTGACCCTTGTAGAATCGAATGTCAAACTTTGGATGAATCAATTGGTCTAAGCTCAACTTTGTTCTAGGTCATTGATATGATCATTTTTCACCTCTAAACTACTCCATAGACTAGTATAGTGATCATGAAACTTGTATTCACATGAGAATAACTTGGATTAGATCTTAGACACTTAGGAACGACAGTTATAATTCTAGCACAAGAATACGGGGTATTAAAGAAAAGAACCCAACCCCTTGGGTCTCAAGAGAAGTATGTTCATGGTGTTAAGAACATGGGTCAAAAACATCTGTGTTTTCATTATGGAAGAGATGGACACTTAAAGGAAAACTATTAGTATTTGGCTCAAATATAGAATGAGTAATACTTAACACATTTGGTAGAAGAACTATTAATGCAAGGGCTTCATGCCCTTGAAAAATAAAAAGATGAACTCTCTACCTAGCTGGGCCAAGAAGTATTTGATCACACTATTGTCTTCATACTGGGAACTAAAACTCAAGTGGGTTCCTAAATCCAACAAGTGACTATATTTGTAAGTGGAAGAAAGGGATTACAGTAAAAAACGGTTCATTGATAGTGTATGTTCAAAGCATATAACTGGAAGGTCTGACTATGTTCTCTCGTTCAAGACACTTCAAGGTGGAAGTGTCTAATTTGGAAAAGGTAATGAGGTTAAACTTTGATCAGATGGAAGTACCATGTCAAGCTCGAAGTCTGGGAAAATTATTCTCAAAGTCAAGAAGATAAAAAATATGCTGGGACATATAAGTACCTCTTTGCTAAAATAGATGATTTCAAAGGACTTGGTTTTTGGGATGGCAAAACTAAAATTTCCAGACAACAAATCCAAAGTAGAGAATAAAAAAAGTATGTTCTTGTCACAGTGGATGACTCCTCTAGGTTCACCTGAAACATGTCCTTGAGAACCAAGGATGAAATTTTTGAGGCTCTGGTTATTTTTTCGTAGCAAACGCAAATAAAGCTGTATTTGTGGGCTACACCTCAAGAAGATAAGCATACAGAGTCTTCCACATAATAAACTCCATCTGGTGAATAAAAGTATACGTATAATCTTTAACGAGTCTGGAAAACTAGTGAATCTAGGTGACGATGAAAACTCAAACATTGAAAAACTTATTCTTGTCCAAAGGGATAATATGGATTAAGATGATGGTCAAGGACAAAATGATACAGGTGATGATAATAAAAGTAATGGGGTGATAATAATAAAAGTAATGGGGATCCTAGATCACAGACCACAACTCAAGTAGAAGATCAACAAGAAGGGTCTAGTCAAAATTGTTAGGAACTTGGTCTTGTACTATCCTTCTTAAGATAGTTTTGACTTGGTAGGATATGATGATACTGACTATGCTGGATATATGGTGGATAGAAAAAGAACCTCAGGAATGATTCAATTTCTTGGTTCAACCTTAATTTCCTGGGTTCTAAGAAGCAGAATTTAGTTGCTTTATCTACTGCTAAAGTTGAGTTTGTGACTGCATCTTCTTATTACACTCAATTATTATCGATTAATAAGAAATTGAAGGACTTTAGGATTATTACAGACACTACTTCTCCAATGTTCGACAACGTAAGTGCTCTCAACATAAACAATAATCCTATGCAACACAAGAAAACAAAGCATATTGAAATAACAGATCATATTTTAAAGAGACAATGTTGAGAAGTGGGCTATCTGCATGAAGTTTTACAAGACTAAGGATCAGATAGAAGATACCTTTACTAAGGCTCTTCACAAGGAACAATTTGTGAAGAAAAGTTTGAATCTAAGACTAATCAAAATGACCTAACTTACCTTATAAATCAGTGTTTCTCCATAAAATTAGCAATGATTAAGAGACAAGTATCCATGGTAAAGTATGTATTTGTTGGTCTAACTTAGTACCATACCTTTGAAGGTATACACCTATGGGAACAATAATGGAAGAGGACAAATAAGATATGCACAAATTTGAGAATTCACTTAAAGATAGAGAGGGAACTAGTCCCATCTCTCAGGTTAATACCATGAATGTGCATGTTTTGTTTTTTGTTCTTTGTTAAAAAGCCATATTTTTTCTCTCTATGTAAGGAAACTTGTCTTATATAAAAAGGGAAAGATGAGTCACCCCAATAATTGAAATCCATGTTAAGACCTTTCTCAAAGCTCCAAGCCCAACTCATTCTTTCTATCTCTATTGGACTGACATTTGTCTGACCCAGTCTTCACAACCACCTCCCTAGATAAACTTCAAATGAATTAAATTTTAACAAAAAGGAATATTGTTATGAGAATTCCACAAAATAAAAGGTCTTTAAATTCATCCATTCTAATACTCTTCTTATTCCCAAAGGTCCTATCTAGCTCAGCTATCCTAATCATTCAAAGTAAGACCCTTTCTTTATTTAACTTTTTGATCAATATTTATCCCTGAAAACACATGGTCCCTCTAACAATGCAATAATAGGTGATTCTTTGGATGCGAAAAATCTCATTTTGCTATCAAATAACCCAAAATAAAGTTTGTGTTATCCTAAGAAAAATAATGACAAATTGAAAACAAGAATATCTGGAGTGAAATCTGCAAGTCCTACTGAGAAGCAATAGAACTCTGAGGGACCTGGTCCTATGAAGAATAAAATATAGATGGTAAACTTGGCATGGATTCTAAAAGAAGAAAAGTGAGGGAAGAAAGATAGCATGTTCCTAAGGAAGTCAGAAATAGGTTCTTAAGAAATTAAAAGGTGTTGAATAGAAGGGTATTTGACTCAAGTGTACTTATAAAACCAGGCATGATTTGATGAAGTAGTCTGGGATTTCTACTCAACATTGGAATTTTCTGAATGTCAACAAAAAATGACTATTGTAGTTCATAGGAAGAAGTTGAATCTTGATCCTATACCTTTTTGGGAGAATCTTGGATGTTCCCATCAGTGGTGTGTGGACTTTCTTTAAAAAAAAAAACCCAAAAGAGTTTATCAAAAATGTATCAAAGGTTAAAGGGAAATTTGTAGCTGTAATAAATGGGAAATTACTCAAAAGTGAGTTACAATTGGTCTTGGACTTTTTTAATAAAGTGATTCTTCCTAGATCACAAAAGATAAGGATTACATCAGCTACTGATTTCTATATGATGGAGTGTTTTAGGATTTTTGAGTTTATCAATTTTCCTTCTCTAATGATAGAACACATACATAAAGTTGTTTATGGAAAGAGTGGAAAATATGGCATGCCTTGTGGATATTGTTTGATCAATGTATTTAATTATTTTAGTGTGATTCAGACTAAAGGGACTCCTGGAACAATCTAACAAAAGTTCATTCTTACAATATTAGTGGAAAATGAATGCACGAAATAAAAAGTGGGAACTGTATCCCAAGTGTCAGAACTTTTGGAAGCTCAAGAAAATTTAAGCAAGGAACTAAAGGAGATGAGGATTAAGTTAGCTGTTAAGGATGTTGAGATAGTGCACTTGAAGATGCAAAATCTGAAGTTATCCTCTGAGGGACTTGGTGCCACTGATGAACTTGAAATAGAAAATACAAAGCTCTACGCCAAAGTTACAGAACTTACTGGTGATATTCAAGGACTGAACACAGAAGTAAATACCCTTGCAAGATAGTTGTTGGATGCTCATGCTGTTGAGTCTGCCAGAATGGAATTGTTTCTAAAATCCTTCTTCCATAAGACCCCTCTACTCGAGCCCTATCATTCCTATGTCAAATTTTTATCTATATGTTAGTTTCAAGTTCCTGTTTCTATTGTGACTTTTGAAAACAATTATTTTATCCTTTTTGGGTAAAATGTAATGGCACTGATCTCCTCTAAAAATGAATGAATCTCTAGTTGTGTGCTTCTACTATTTCCTCTTTATTTTAAAATTGTTCTTCATGTTAGTATTTTCCAGTTGCCATGAGTTAACTAACTTGTGCTTATTTTACTCTTGGTTTACTATTGCCACTTTTCAATGATGCCAAAAGGGTGAATACTGAATTCATATGTTAGGGACCAAGTGTGTACTGCATGATGTTTAGGGACCAGGTACTAGGTGTAGGTGTTGAACTGTAGATGGAGGCATATGCATTGAATTGCATATTGATAGGGCGAAGAATGTGTATGTGATAAGTGGAAAAATGACCCCAATTACCTAAATGAACAATGTGGGAGTGAGTATAGTGATAGGGGGAAGTGAATGCACTTTGATATCAATTGACAACAAGGTACCGGGTCCCTAGGTTGCATGGTTATAGGGGGAAGCATTGTGTATAATGATAGGGGAAATATTTATCGACAAAAGTGATGACCATTCTGATTAAATATAATGAATAAACATTGATGCTCAAACTCTGTGGTTGGTTTGTCATCATCAATAAGAGGAAAAATTGCTATATCGTGTTTTGATGATGTGCAATTAACATCAAGGGACTAGGTCCTTGGGTCTTCATGAAGTCAGTACAAGCTGTCACTGTCCTGTACCAGTTTTATCTTCTAGTGTAACAAACTGCACAGGTAACCTTATACGTATCAGGACACCTGGCCCAATCAGATTCCTCCCCTAATCATTATTCCACTATAAAAAGAAAAGAATGCTTCTCAATTGGTGAGTTTTCCAATTTGCTATTGAAGAAGGAAAAAGGCAAAAACTCAACTTTTCAATATTGCTCAAGTTCTTATTTATTTATGTACTAAAAGAATGAGTGTTCTTGAGTTAAGATTGAGTCTGTAATCGAATTACTCAAGCTATAAGAGTAGTACTTTTTTTTTTTTTGAGTTCTTGAGTTTGCTTAGGTAGAGTTATCTTAGTTAGATATTGGTTAGAGTTAATCAATATCGAGGTAAGTTCTTGGCAGAGTTGTCAAGGTAGGCTTGTAGTATAGTAATTACAAGCAAACGGAACCTAAAGTTAGGTTCAAATAGAGTTTTTAATCAAGAGGCTGATTATAGTGGATTGTTGAGTGCTTGTGAGGGCAAGCCATTTTTTTACTCCCTTGAACAAGAAGGTTTCTACGTTAAATCTTCCTATTTTTTACATGTCTGCCCAGTATTGTGTTCTTTATTGTTATGACTGACTTTGAGGGATCTGGTCCCCTTCAAGGTGGTGCAACCCCACATATTTATCGGCTAACTATCCCCATCTTTTCTCTATGAATTCATATTTAGCTTAAGGTAATGATTTTCCTTAAATTGACTCTCTTATTTCCTATCTCAGCTATATAACCATTCTTATGTCATAACATGTACTCATGAATTTAGTTCAGTCCATGCATCATGTTTCAGATTTTGTTATTTAATCGTGATTCAGTTCTTAAGTATTCCGTGCACGATCTCAACTTTCGTAGTAGCTAAGCTCAAACAGTTTCATTTAAGGACAAATGATCCCAAAGGAAATATATTATAATAACCCTCAAGATCCTAGTCAAGTTTCAGCTATTAATCATATGTTTAAAGGGATCTAAGGCATTTATTTCATATTAAGTATAAGAGACTTGGACATTTTAAGACCCCATGATTTCAAACAGTTTATTTTTAAACTTTCTGCACTTGAAACGTTGATTTATGAGTTGAATTATGGTTAGGGATGTTAAAAGGGTCATCTGGAAGAGTTTAGGAATTTTTAAAAGGGGTTTGGGTTCTTTTTGGACCACGGAGGCAGAATGCCTCTGTGATATTAACGTGTCACGGAGGCTCATCCTCTGTAGTACACAATGTTTCATAGAGGATAGTATGCATGATATATGCTATGTCATAGAGGATATCCTCTACGATAACCTCCGTGGCACGGACGTTGTTTTTTTTTCTATTTTATTGTTATGGGTTCAGGGGGTAGTTTGGTCGTTTTCCCCTATCCCAAACACCCAATTCATGAATTTAAACACCAAAAGGGGCATTATTTTTCCCACACTTCATCAGTTAACACCATAAATAATTCCCTATTACTAAGAACACAAAAATTAATGCTTCTTTCCAAGATTTCAATCATTCAAGGTTTCAATTCCATGCTCCTTCAAGAATTCTAGTACTTAGGTATATGGGATATTCATCAATGGGTTGCTTCCACCCATTGAGTTAAAATCCCTTGTCTTTCTTTTTATGGAATTTCAATGTAGTATGAATTTACTCAATGTTCACTTAGTAGTTTTGAATTCATGACATGCCAATATGTTTCCCATGTGAATTATATCATTATATGCTTTAAATTTGCAATCACCTTATCATGTCCAAATTGAAACCATGTTACTTTACAAATTAATGATTTAAAGTATATGAGCATGTTGTCCTCATAAGTTTAACATATTTCCATACTCTTAATTATGGATTTCATCAGTTAGGATATATTCTATGTTTTTGGTCTATGAATCATGAATTTGCTTACAATGTTGTTCAATGAGGTCTTTGTATTTTAAATTATAGAGGGTTGACTTTTTCTTAGAGACATGTGCCAGTAGAGGGTGACACCCTATTTCTTCAGGACATCAGCCTTGTGGATCTACATCGTCAGCCAATGTTAGTATCCGTGGCAATGTACTGATGCCCTTTTAACTGGGGTTACAAGTTGGACCTCGATTAGCTCTGGTCGGGGCGTGTCGGTTACATGATAGGTCCCACAGTTTTAGTTTAGTACTTAGGTTGTATAAGGATAGATTTCATGATCAAGTGTTCAACTTATCATCTATTCAGTCAATTAGTTTTTTTTTTAGATTATTTCAGTACATACTTTACTTTGTCTTACAATTTTTTACATGTTTATGCATTTATGTATGGTATCCATATGTATTTTAGGTAGTCCCTATCCCACGTACCAGTACATTCAAATTACTGACCGCATACTTTTTTTTGCACTATTTTGCTTATAACATAGGTCTGGACGCTCAGTTCCCTAATCATCCTTAGTTAGCTCGGTAAGCTTAGTAGCAGTAGTGGTGAGTCCTCATCCATCGGGGATAATATTTTTTCATTATTGTTAGTATTTTATTTATCAAAGACATTCAGAGAAAGTTGGGGGTTTGTCCCATCAATTCCTCATGTTTTTTTAGAGTCTTTTAGGTAGACAAATTTGTTTTTAATTTCATCTTTACTTTAGACATTTTTGGTAATGTTTTAGTATTCTACCATAGTAGTATTTCTATCAGTTTATTTTTTTGCACATTGTACTCTATTGTATTTACTTTATTCTGTGGTCAAAACAGGTACCAGATCCTGGGTTAGCTTAGGGTCACTTGTGGCTTTATGCACCATGTTGTGACTTTCGGGTAGTCTCAGGTCATGACACATTCGATTAAGTAGAGCCCTTTGGTAAACTAGGAGGAGCTCGACAAATGGGTTGGCCATTTAGTAATAGAGCTTGGTAATTCAATTGATTGACTGGGTGATTTGGTAATAGAGTTAGGGGACTAGATCGGGTCTATAGAATAGATTGAGGGTTTTGAAGAGTCGAAGAGTAGGTTGATGGTTATAGTGCTTGCTGAAGCAAGATGACATTTTGGACAATTAAGTTTTAGATTTTGTGCATAACATTGATGCAGTCTTTTGTCTTATGTCTAATACTTCCTGAATGGTAATGTCACGACCCGATTCAAGGCCTAGGCCATGACAGGCATCCCGAACCATGAATGCCCGAGAGACCCCTTAGCATGTAATCATATGCATAATCCATATATAAATCAAAGTGCGGAAGATATAATAATATTCAATGGAGATTCATTATAATACAAACTGTGTCAAGAAAATTATAATAGCACAATACTTAACTCTCGTCTATGAAGCCTCTAATGAAAACTAACTATCTAGATCAGGACAAAGCCCCCGGCTCGACCATATACTAAAAGGCTCAATATATAAGTAAATGCATTCCGAAAGATGGATGGCTTACCCATTTCTATCATATCCCAAGTGTTATACTAATGTGATGGACTATGATACTATACCACAAAACCTGGAATATAGGGGTCAATATATGAAAGTACTGGTATTTAGAACAATCCAAAATAATGTATTTTTATCCAACATTGCTGAGAGCATTTTATAAAATATTTAAGATAAGGTAAATGAAAACACATATGCATAATTTGATGAACTTTCAAATATTTTCTTGTAATCGAGACTCAATTCTTTATTTTACTTCTAAGCTAGATGGTACACCTTATAAGTATAGTACCAATGGGCTATGTGGGTCCTCTATTAACTCATTGGCCAAGCCACCAAATCAAAGTTTGTCGCAAGGACAAGGGTCCTATATACTAGTAAGTATACCAGTTCCTCAGGGGAAAGTATATATTGGCCATAGCCAACCATGTCTCCCGAAATTGGCAAAACTCAATTTCCAACAATGAGCCCTTACACTCAAATGCATTCTTCGGTTAACCGTCTAACTCTCTTTAAGCCCATTTTTAGTCCCTTAAAACATGGATCTTTCTCAAAACATGATCTAAAGTCTGAAAAGTCTGTAAACTATTCTTGTCTGAGTCTATAATGGCATTTATCTAATTTGGTATCGTCATACCAATACTTATAAGTCGTCTAGGCCATATAATATCATATTGTAGTCTTTTCATTTCAAACATATTATTGGACCACCAAGACATTCAAACAATGCAAGAGAGTTCTTATTTCAAAATATGTGAAAACTTATGCAAATACTCTCACTTTTCAATACTTTAACACATGGTGGATAATTCTTTCATAAGAACCCATGCAATTCTTTTAATTATCATATTTATCATTTATAAACAAGAAAACACCCTTTCTTCAATTCATAACCAATATGAAGTCCATAAATAATAGCAAAACATTTGGCTCATGCTTTAATGCATGTAATTTAATAACCCATAATATATTAAATCAAGTGGTATCATGATGAGAGATGGAGTTTTTTCTTAATGCTCTCAATTCTAATTTCGAAACTAAAAAAACACACATATATACATGAACGAAATTCAATTCAATAGAAAGGCCTCAAGACCATAACACTATATTATTGAAATGGGTTTATGGTTCGGCTATTCAAACCTATCTTTCAAACCCTTTTTATAAGCATAATTATATATCTTGAAAGCTTAGTAAAACAATGAACTTATTCCCATGGAGTTTATGATAGTCGCACATACCTTAACAATGAAGAAAACGTGAATGAATTGACCTTTGAAGCTTGAAGGTTCAAACCCTAGGTTATTTTCTCTTCTTGTGCCTAAGGAAGATATATTAAGGATTTATGTCAGTGGTAAAATGTGAATAAAGACCTTAATTTCATCTATATATGTTTAGGGACGGTTATGGGACGTGGAAGGACCTTTTTACCCTTGAAATAACACAAAAATAGAGCATTTACACTGCCATACCTTAGCCATGTGGCACATAACCTATGGCACAGGCCAAGGTGTGCAATGTACATCCTATGGTATAGACATTAAGTGGGTGTCGGTGTACCCATCCCATAGCTTGGACTGTGCCTCATTCAATCACTCATAACTTTTTACCCTGGGCTCAGATTGACAAATGGTTGGTGCCATTGGAAAGAAGAATCAAAAGGATTCTATTTGATATGTAGTAGGCCAAATGAATCTTTATATCCTATGGGAAATAGTCATTGTAAGTTGACCCAAGTAAAATCATCAACTAAAATTCAATCGATAGGGAAGTGCTCAACTTAACTTTTAGGCTAGGAGATTCTTATGGTTTAATTTTCATCTCCAAGGATGTTCCCAAACTAAGAAAATATTAATCACACTTATTTCTAACTAGAAACCATTGGATTCATCTATATATATCGGCAAGATGGTTCAAGTTTAGCCCATAAGTGCTGCATGTTAAAGGTAAGCACAACACCGATTGAATTTATAACATATTGCACGAGTGCTTATATCCTTTAGGTCAACTGTTTTGATTAGTTTAACTACTCACAACTTTCAAGAAGTTTTGTTTGACTTTCAGCCAACTGTATAAACAATAGAGGAAGCTTTCTTTTGAGATAATTTACTTTTGTATATTGGCAGTTCTATTGGGAGACATATTTGCAGATTTGGATAGAGAGGTTACAAAATCTACAGATTTGGTTGGAGGTTTCGGTATGTTGGAGGTACTTGATAATTTATAGGTGGAGTTTGGTAATTTAATGGAGGAATTGGATATTTTATTTGGACATAAAAGATGAGATATGAGTTTTTTGGTGCTGAGGCCTAGGATCATCCATGATTGAAGGGTTAGCTGTAATGAAAAAACTGCACCAAATAATGCCTGGAACAACAATCAACAGCAGAAACAACAACAAAACTCATAAGCCAGCAATATAGAGGACATGTCAAAGAAAATCATGGTGACCCAAGAACAGCTGGCTACTGAACCTAAAAATTAGCAAATAGTTTTGAAGCAGTTAGAGAATCAGTTAAGGCATAGGCACAAAATTCCAAGCCTCAAGATGGGTTTCTAGGTGAATCAACCTTCTAAACAAGTAATGCAAATCACTTTAAGGAATGGTAAAGATCTCAATGAACAACCTCCAAAGACAACTAAGAAGGTAGATATGGAATTGGTCCCTCAATAGGTAGATGGTAAGGTAAGTTTCCAGGTGAAAATGAACTTTCTAAATAAGTAATGGAAATTACTTTTTCTTGAAAAATTTATCATTGAGAGAGCTATTCACCTTGAGAGTTACACTCAAGAGGTCAAAATAAGAAAAATAGCCTCTAAGGTGTAGGAAGAGGATGAAGAAATATGGTAAGATGTCATGTTGGGTCGTGCCATGACACTAAATTAGGAATTTCTTGGAAGGAAACCCAAGTTAAGGTAGGTGTTTTATTTTCGGTATTTTTAGTTTTTAATTTATGTAGTTTTTATTTTTGTTGAGTCACAGGTTTATGGGAAGTTTGAGTACCAGAAACTTGAGCTAAGGAGCATGAAGAAAACTAAGTGCGGGGTCCTCAGACCCTCTTGATGTATAAAGATGCTACAAGCTAGGCCTAGAGGCCTCAGGGAGTATTTCTATCTCAACATTTGAGTATACTTTGGGGACAAAGTAGATTTTTAAGTATGAGGTAGGAAAATTCCATTTTTAGGAGTACTTTTTAATTTTTTTTGTGTGGGATATTCTTGTTGGTGCTATATTTGATTGCATAATGAAAGTATTTTGGTTGTAAAGAGCATGTTGATTGTGTGAATTATTACTATTCAGACACCTAGGCTCTAGTTTATGACTCTTGTACTTGTTGGCTTAATGTTGAATTCATGTGGTTGTTTGGTTAAGAGTCTATGATGATCCTACTTAAGGTGAGCATGTGCAATGTGTGTGCGAGGTGTTTGTATATTCCTTGTTACATTTGATGCTAGAACTTTCCTGGTGTATGTGCAAAGTTAAATAAAGAGTGTGTGTTTAGCAGATGATATAGGTATTTCTTTGATTGCCATGCTTATACCCTTTTGGACCCACCCTTGTGCATAATCCTAGTCAACCCTGTTGAGCCTTTGGCTTATTCTTTGGCAACCTCAAATGTAGCTTGTATCCCCTTCTTTTATTGACCATAATTTGATCCAAATCTCCTAAGTTCTTTAGTTAAAAAATTAATTAAGGAGTTTGAAATTAGGCGAAGGAAAAGGTGAAATTAAAGCCCTAGAGTCATAGCTATTGGTATTGAAAATTGATATGTGTTGCGGTTGGAAGTTATGTAATGAGAAGAATAAAGATTGTTAAAGTTAAATAGTGTGTACATAGAACAATTCCACCATAGTGCATGTGAATGAGATTAATGAAATGGGGAAAAACAAAAATATGTGGGTAAGTAGAAGTGGTGTAAATGGCTTATTAAAGGTGAATTAAATGAACAATGTAATGTATTAAAGCGCTTAGGAAAGATAGTCACTATTCTTGGCTAAAATAGTTCCTAGCCATCCCTTAGCCTACATTACAACCCTTAAAAACCCATTTGATCCTAAGTTTCATCATTCTAATATTAGTATAGTACTACAAATAGGGAAAGCCTATGGTTCATTTTGTGTAACTTGTGAATTCTTTGAGAGGGTGAGAGTAATTTGATTCTTGTACCCATTTTGTGATACACCACATCTATGTGAGTATTTATGGGTAAATCTCTTATTGTGAGAGAACATGTTTGATGATAGTTGTGTAATTTTTATGATGTATTTAACTGAACAATATGTATGAGTTTTCCAACTTGGCGAGTCGAGTCTTGAGGCTAAGATGTTTCAAAGTAGTATCCAGGAGCTTTTAATTGAGTGAATAACATGCTTAGTGTAAAAACTTGCATTTGTGTAGTCATTGTAGTATTGATTGTAGCTTGAGTGTCTGAATTGTAGTAGAAGTGTGAAGTATTCTTTGAATATGATGCTTAGAGTAAAGATTTGTTCGAGGCTAAAAAAGGCTTCAAGTGTGGGGTAATGATCTGAGATGGATTTATGCACCTCAGTGTTGTTATCCGGGATTATTTTGTCTTGTTTTGAGAACTACTTGTGTGCTTAATGCATTAATAATGATGTATATGAGAATATAAGTTTTGAAATTCTTGATTATAATGTTCAAAGGTGTTTTCAAACAAGTTTGTAAATAATTTGGTCACTTAGAGTCTAACGAGAAATATAGTGTTACTAACTTGAGCTAGGTGTTCTTCTAGTTGATCTCGATGGATTCTAAATTGTTTAATGAATTAATAATGGTTTAATATTGTAATTATGAGTGGAAAAACTTGTTTATAGAATTCAAGGTTCAATAGGATCAAATCAAGTGTCAAACAAGTTAAAGATCAAAGAGGGCAAACTAGCATTCTTAGTTTAAGTTTTAGTTCATTGTCTTTAATGTTGTGTTGTTTTGAGATCTAATCCATGGGGTTTTATGATAGAGGATTCTTAGTGAGTTGATTTTGATGATACATGGATGATAAAAAATATGAAAATCAAGGGGAAGCAACACCAAAGGCTTTGGATGGAAGGACAAGTGCACAAACAAGTTTAGACATCAAATTGAGGGCTTTCCAGTGTGTCTCTGCAACAGAGGGGCATCGAACACTCTATTCCCATGGAATAAGAGGGGTTTCACAGAACCTATTCCCACGTAATAAGAGGGGCACTGTGGACCCTATTCCCATGGAATGAGAGGGGCACCACGGACCCTATTCCCTTGATGGCCAAATTTTCCCCTATAAAGTGGACACTTGAACTTGATGTTAAACACCTTGGACGACTTTTAAACTTGGAAAGGGGATGGAAAACACTTCAAAGAGGGTTTTTATTTCTTTAATTTAGTTTATTTATGGATTTTAGATTTTATTCATCTATGGTGATTATGACTATCTCCATGAGTGGCTAAAAGCCCTCTTTCCGGGGTTAAGGCCCAGAACATGATTAATATTGCTTTGAATTGATTTGGTTTTGATTTATTATCATATTTGGTTTTTTATTTACCCTTGATATAACTATTTTAAGGATTTGCGACCCTTGGAATACATCCATTGTCATCTTTGTAAACTCAAGAGGGGGAATAAGAGGATAAAACATAAGGGTAAATAGAGTAGGATTATAAGGTTCTATAGAATGGAGATTTTAATATGCATGTAGGATAGAGACATACCTACATGACCTATTTGGTTCACTACGGAATGAAATATAGATGCGTTTAGCTTAGTTATCACATCCTCGATCAACATGTAGTGGTGGGGCTAAGTTAGATAGGTGATTAGAGGCTCAAAAGACCATGATCATAATATCAACCTCGTGTATCAACAAGCAAGATAAGTAATCTAACCAATGAAGTTCAATAGCTTATTATGATTGTTCACAGATCCTTAACCTTGGGTTTCCATCCATTGATTGTCCCAAGTCTTTACTTTTCTACATTGTTTTAGTTTACTTGTAATTATAACCCTCGAACTTTTTCAGTTACTTTTGCAACACTCTAATCTTAATAGATAAACTTGAATTAGATAGTTGTAGATACAAGTACCTGTGGGATTGATACTGGGCTTGTACAAGGCCACTTTACTACTTGGTGAGACCACGCATACTTGTGTATGCTCTTGGGCACAATAGGCATATGCAACCATATTAGCCTTCGCCAGATGATAGAGAATGGTCAAGTCATAATCTTTAAGCAACTTAAGCCAACGACGATGCCTCATATTAAGATCTCGCCGGGTGAAGAAGTATTGAAGGCTACGATGATCTGAGAAGATCTCATAACAGTCTCCATACAAGTAGTACCTCCACAATGTTAAGGCAAACATAACTGCGCACAACTCCAAATCATGGGTAGGATAATTCCTCTCATAGTACTTCAACTGACGAGATGCATAAGAAATTACCTTACCCTGCTACATCGACACAACACCTAACCTAACTCCTAAAGTACCACAAAAGAAGGTGAATCCCATGCCCTTCTTAGGCAAAGTCAAGATAGGAGCTAAAGTCAACAAATCCTTGATCTTTTGGAAGCTCGTCTCGCAAGAATCAGACCACTGAAAAGAAATCTTCTTTTGAGTCAGCTTAGTCAAAGATCTATAATAGATAAAAAAACCCTTAACAAAACACTGATAATAACCTACCAAACTAACAAAACTCCAAATCTCAATGGGTAAAGTAGGTCTAGACCAATCACGAAATGCTACAACCTTGGCTGGATAAACCATAATACCATCATTAGTCAGCATATGACACAAGAAAGAAACAGACTCCAACATAAACTCACACTTGGACAACATAGCATATAACTTCTCATCCCTCAATATCTAAAGTACAATCTGAAAATGCTCTTTATGATCAGCCTAACTTTTCAAAAACACCAAGATATCATCAATAATTACAATAACAAATGAGTTAAGATACGATCAAAACACATCAACTTCATTAATGAGATAGGGCATTAGTCCACCCAAAAGACATGACCAACAACTCATAATGACCATATCGAGTTCGAAAATAAGTCTTTGGTATATCCAAATCTCTAATCTACAGCTAGTGAGATGCGTACCTCAAATCAATCTTTGAAAAAACTGCAACACCTTAAAACTAGTCAAATAAATCATCAATATGAGGAATGGGATACTTATTCTTAACTATCACCTTGTTAAACTTCTAATAATCAATACACATTCTCATAGACCCTTTATTCTTCTTCACTTACAAGACAGGCACACCCCAAGCTGATACACTAGGTTAGATAAACCCCTTATCCAACAAACACTTGCAACTATTCCTTTAATTCTTTCAACTCGACTAGGGCCATCCTATAAGGAGGAATAGAAATGGTCTTAGTGCTTGACTCAACATCAATGGAAAAAATTAGTATCATAATCCAGAGGCATACTAGGAAAATCCATAGAAAACACATCCATAAACTTAAAGACAAGATGAATAGAATCTAAGAAATGAGGTGAAGCAACACTAGTATCATGAATATGGGCTAAATAAGATAATCATCCCCTCTCAACTAACAGACGAGCCTGAATATAAGATATGACCCTCTTGGGTCCTGAATAAAGTGCATCATTCCAAGCTATCCTTCATACACTCGGTGAAGCTAAAGTCATAGTATAAACAAAATAATCTAGGTTAACATAATAAGGAGCCAACCAATCCATACCAAAAATAACAAAGAAATTAACCATATCTAACACAACAAAAGCTAAGAACGTCTTCCAGCCAAAAAAAGGCACAACACAAGACTAGTACACCCGATCCACCACTAAAGAGTCTCCTACAGGGGTAGATACATAACTAGGCATAGAAAGAGGCTCACTAATAGAATAAACACCTAAAGAAAAATACACAGACACATATAGGAAGGTCGATCTAAAAATCAAATAACATAGATACAGATCTGAAATAAATAAGGGCAAATATAAAGATGAGATGGGATTGTATACACTCTCTGTTATAAGCCAAAGTTACAGCTTCTAAGGGATTCTTTCGGGGATTGGAACATAGGATGATAGTTTATTCTTGATAGTCCTCATATGCCAGTTAAAGAAGTCAAAGAAGGACAAGTCACAAGGATTATTGCAAAAAGCAAGAGAGAGTTCAATGATTAAGATAGAAAGAAGATTGCAAACAATTACAAGACAAAGAAATTACTTATGTGTGGGATAGGTCCTGATGAATATAACAGGATTTTAGCTTGAGAAAATGCCAAGTAGATTTGGGATTGCTTGAGGACTTCTCATAAGGACACTACTAATGTGAGCGATTCAAAAGTAGATATGCTTACTACTTAGTATAAGACCTTTACCATAAAATAAGGATAAATAATCCAAGAAATAAATACAAGATTTACTTCAATCACAAATGAGCTTCACTACCTAGAAGAAGTGATTCCTTTGTACAAATAAGTGAGAAAAATTCTTGGTGTTCTTCCAAAATCTTGGGAAACAAAAGTGGATGCAATAACTGAGGCAAGAAACTTAAAGAACCTTACAATGGATGAACTTATTTAAGATCTATATACATATGAGATCAAGAAGAAGCAAGGGCTGGAGAAGAAAGAATTAGAAATACATAAATCCTTAGCATTAAAGTCTTCTAAACATGACCCAGGTGATTAAGACACTGATGTTACTACTTGGCAAAAAAGATTGTTATAACCATAAAAAAGAGTGCTCGTTTTAAAAAAGAGAAGGCATCAACAAAAATAAAAGCAATGTTGAGGTGTGTTACAAATATAGAAGTCCTGAGCATTTCATCAAGGACTGTCCTATGCATAAGATGGATCATCAGGATTACCTCAAGGCTATAGGTGATAAAGAAAAAAATCAGGGACTGGGTGCTCAAAAATTCAAGAAAGAAGGATACAACTGATTATGCAGTAGAGAAAGCTGTGGAAGCTTGGGGAGATTCCTTCAGTGATTCAGATGAAGCTGAGAAACATGAAGATGGGTCAATTCTAGCTATGGAAAAGAGTATAGTTATCTATGAATCCTTATTTACCCTTATGTCCAACACTGAAGATAATAACAAAAAGAGATAACTCTTTCTGACATTAAGGAAAACCTAGATAACTACACAACTAGTAAGATAAAAAATCTTGCTAGTGTTCTGATTGACACTATATGTGAACTGGCTACTGAGAAAAATGCATTGAAGGAGAATGTTAAAAATCAAGAATTGGAATTAATTACCTTAACTCTCCAATTATCTGAAACTAAAGAAAAGGTGAATAAATTAAAATCTGAAAATTTGATTTTTAAGTGTCAACTGGAGAATATAAATGTGAAGAGGGTAAAGAAAGAAAGAATATTCAAGGCTTTAGATTGATCTTTACAACAAGGTGAGGGATTCTCAAAAACACCTTATGTTTGCACTCCACAAGAATGAAGAGTTAGAAAGGGTTCTATTACATCTAAGAAAAGATCTTAACAAATCTCTTAAATGGACTGTATCTTCAAAGATCCATGCTAATTTTACTAGTCAAGGTGCAAATAGCGGTAAAGAGCTGGGTTATCAAGAAAAATTTCAATAAGCTGGATCTCAAGGAAAAACTACTCATGAAGTTAACAACAAGGTTCATGAACCTTTGTGTACTCGCTATGGTAGGGAAGGGCATGTGAAATAAAATTGTCAAAGTTAGATTAGAACAAGGTTAAATGGTATCAAATATATCCAGTAAGAAAATCCACTCCCTAAGGGTGCCAACCCTTTAAAAATGCGAAGAGAAATTCTATACCTAGATGGCCAAGAAGGTTTTGATCAAACTGTTGTCTTCTTACTTGGAACTCAAGCTCCATTAGGTCCCCAATTCAAACAAGTGATCATGTTCAAAGGTAGATAAAGGGAATGCAGTCAGGATTGATTTAATGATTAAGCATGCTCAAGCCTAATGTTGAAAGATCTGACCGTGTTCTTTCTCTCTCAAAGGGCACTTTAGGTGAAGGTGTCTTATTGTGAAAAATGAATCTCAAGGACCTTATCTTTAGCTTATGAGAGCTGATACTCAAAAAGGGCATGTGTGAAGTTGGTGTCTAATAGTAGCCCTAGTATGATCCAAATTTGATGAATAATAATGCTTTGGAGAATGAACTATAAATAAATTTTGAGAGGTAAAGAGAGTCATGCTAAAATTTTAGGGTTTTGATCCCAAGAAAACTCATCTCAAAAGGAGAAGATTCATTAGTGTGAATAAAGTGAAGCCCAGGACTTGGTCCTCAAACATACATTAAGATTATGTTGTGTAACAAAAAGGGATATGCAGAGGTAGAGAGGCTAAAGAAAGAAGTGGTCAACTTAATCTGACTTATCATATGAATTAGTGTCTCTTTTCAAAATTGGCTATGTTTAGGAGATAGGTATCCTAGTTTGATCTAACTCAATAGCATACCTTTGCAGGTATACACCCATAGGGGTTCCTTTGTGAGAAAATTGTAGAAGCATACATAAGTTGAGAATTCTCTCTAGAAATAGAGGGACCTAGTCCTATTTCTTAGGTTAGAACCATAATAGGATGCTTCAACAATTTTAAAATATTATCTTAGAGGCCATGTGTATTCTCATCTCTATGTATAAGCCATCAATTGCTATGAAAATTGAAGAGTCGTAATTATTAGGGTCACACATATCATTTTAGAAGGAACATCTTTCAATAACAATGGTCTCTTCTCTAAACTTACTAAATCAGACTCTTTCATATTCATCTTCAACAAATTCAGTTTATCTTCCTAAATTGATCATCTAATGTGAACCAAACTTGTCCCTTACCCTTACTCTCTTTTTCATAAAATCAAAATAGTTGATATTCATATTTCTACAATCCCAGCTAAACATTTCAAAGTAGATAAAATTCCAGATAAGTAACCTAAACATTCATTAATTGAATACTCAGATCCATTATTAACCAAAGTAAACACTTTCTTGAGCTTCCAGCAAGAACCTAATCTAACTCTTTCTTCCTCAGAAAATCTAAAACCTCTAAATATGTTAGTACCTACAAAATTCTGCTCTGCTTTAGAATTTTTTACTTAGTCATTCATGGTTGAGAATTTAAGTCAAAGTTTTGGCTCTCATATTGACCAAAAATTTTCTCAACACATAAATCCTTCTTTCATAGAAACCCCCAAACCACTTGTAGAATCTCAAAACCTTTTTTGACTAATGATAATGATGAATTTTTTGAAATCCCACAAGTACCTATTTTTCCTACTTCCTCAGCTTTAAACCCAATTTTTTCCTTAATTATTTGGTGAAGAAATATAGTTAAAATGGTTGATCTTTCTTGCAATAATAATTGGGTGGATGAGAACTTACTTCTTGCATATGACACCTCAGTCAGTAGAGAAGAACATATAATATGAGAAATAAATGAAGTGGATAAAGGAAATTAAGGGTCATCACCTCCAAATGAGGAGGATGAGGAGGTTGAGTATAAACTTCTCTTGAGATGGACTATGAAGAAACAAAGGGGAAGTAGAGGCAATAAAAATATGGTGAACTCTGAGGTAAAACTGGCTAAATCCTATTCTACCACGAGGTCTAAAAAGAGATTGCTAGTTGATGCTTTTGAGGCTACTAAGTTTTCTACCACTAAAAAAGAAGACCCAGGAAAGCTGCTTCAGTTGAGGAGAAAAAAAATACTAAAGTTGTTGATATTGTAGAAGAGAAAGATATTACTATAGATGTTGCTAAAGAAATTATGAAAAGAAAGATGAATGTTCATATTGCTGGAAGGACTAGGTCCTCCAGTTCAAAATCTGGCAATTCTGCTGAGATGAGGCAAGAATATATATCAGTAAAAGTAAGGAAATTTTTGAGGGACATAGTTCCAAGAGGAAAAGAATAGTTTTTAGGGAAGTGAGTATTAGTCTTAAGAGAAACAAACATGAGAAAAGAGAAAAGTAGACGGAATTGGTACTTAACTGCTTAATAATAAATGATTTTTGGAAGACTAAAATAGTGGTTCAACACGATCTCGATGCGATACGTCGATGATCGCATCGCTAAAATACTGAACCAATGCAAAATCGATCCAACGCATAGCCCATCACATCATCACTATCTACGCTACTCATCGGGTATCGCATCACTGAACAGTTTTTGCTCATTTAAAAATCTATCTTTCCAAGGGTAATTGAGTCATTTTTCCCTCACCCAATTCAGCTTAAACACGAGATTAATCCCTAAGAAGGGCAAAAATTAATTCTTTATTCACAAATACTCTCAAGAACAAAATCCTAAGTCATTCAATTTCAAGTCCTTGGCTCAAGAAATCACCAATAACATTCAGAGAATTAAAAATTAAGGTATGTTAGGTGTTCATCCTTGGATTTTCTTCCACCTTTGGAGTTCAAGAACCCTTTTTAAACTACAAGTTTATTGATTTCATGATTTACATGTTTGAATTAGATAGTGTTCATGTATGTATTGATGTTTGGTTTTTAAATCAAGATTCATTACAAAATTCAAGTGAATTAATTAGCAAGTATGTGGAATTATGTGATTCTCATGTTAATCCATTGAATTGCAAGTTGAATATTGTAGTCATGATGTTTATATCTTGATGAATTCCATATGCATTAATTATGCTCCCCAAGTGTTTTATAGAATGTCTATGTAGATTGAGTAGTGAATTCATGAGATGTTATCATGTGGTTCCATTCATGTACAAGTTCATGTATCTCAAGTATTTGATAAAATGTCTAGATAAATGCATAGTAAATAAGTAATTAATGAAATGCTTTTAAGGTTTTGCCATGTTTTGCTATTGATGATATTGAGTCTTGGGGGTATTCAATACCAAAAAATCTATCTATTTACCCTGAATTATAGTAGCTACAAAATAGTCTCAGTAGTGTCACAAATAGTGGTACTCAGACAGTTACAGAACTCAGTCCAGTTCAGTCAGTCAACACGATCAGTAATATTTTAGACAGGCCAAGTACAGTCTAGTGATCATTTCAGTATCTATTTAGTTCGGAGTAGAATTTAGCACTGAGCTAATCTAGGGATGGGGATCACCTACCAGTTGAGGGTATGACCTTTAGTAGAAATCTCTGCATTCCAGAACTACGTAGTGAGCATAGGTTTAAATATCAACCTACAAGTTGAGGGTTGATAAGGTGTTCACCTGCCAGTTGAGGGTAATACCATTCTCATTAGGGCACCTGCCAGATGAGGATCACTCTTCAGCTTGTCTTTATCCGTGGCATGGTACTGACACTCTTCCAAGTGGGCTTACAGGTTAGACCCCAATTATCTTATTTGGGACATTTCGGTTATATAATTACCTCTCATAGTTGCAGTTTCAGTATTCAGTACTCAGTCTTAGTATTTAGTAAAGAACTCAGATAGTTCTACAAAACCATGGCTAGCAGTTCTTAGTTACTTAGCCATCAGAATTCAGTACTTCTATATCAGTCTAAACTTTCAGTTATCAGTATTCAATTATTGAATCTAAGTATTTCAGTTTCAGTCTAATTCATATAGTCGTTGTATGCATAGTATTGCAAATTCAGCATGTTTATTAGTTAGAGTATTGCATGTACTCCCATCCTATTACTTTATGATGTACATTTAGTCAGTTATCATCACAAGCATATAAACCCATGTATATCAGCTTACCTTATTTATCATACTAGTACATTCCACATACAGACGTATACTTTTTCTCTGCGTTATGATGTCTTATATCATAGTTTCAGACGCTCAGGCTCCCGACCATACTGAGCAACTCAGGTTATCAACAATAGTTATAGTAGTGAGTCCACATAGTTCGAGGATAAATTTATTATTTCAGTATTTTAGTAGTTTAGTATAATTAGTAGTTAGAGTTAGTTGGGGGCTTATCCCATTAACTCCACATTCAGATAGATCAGTAGAGGCTTTTTAGACTATTCTAGTTCCGACAGTATTCAATTTTATGATGTTATTAGCAGTTGCTATATTTATCAGTATTTAGATCATGAACCTTATGGCATCTCAGTTATATTTCTGCAAATGTTATCAATATTTTTATTCAGTGCTCACAGCAGGTACTAGTCATGGGTTAGCTTGTGGTCCTTCGGGATTATAAGCACCGTGTGACATCCAGGGTGTAGACACAGGGTGTTACATTATTTCTTTTTTAATGATGCCAAAAATAAAAATAGTTATCTCATATGTTAAGGACCAGGTGGTACAAATGAATATGAATGGCATGTTAACAGGAGGAAGTGTGTGCTCTGCTAGAAAAAAAGTATATGAAGAAAAATGATAAGGAGAAGTGAGTGGGAAACTAAATTAATGACTTAATGAGCTGACAACAAGGGACCAGGTCCCTAACTTGCATGATGATGAAAGTATGATGACTGAATAATAGTGGGAACATTCATCTTCAAATGTGGTAATCACTCTGGTTTAATATGATGAATGAATTAATGCTAAAAATATGTGAATAGTTTGTCATCATCAAAAATACAGAAATTGATGAATATTGTTTTGATGATGAGCAACTGAACAACAATTGACCAGGTCCCCGAATGTCCAAGGCAATAATACAACTGGCTAGTACGCACTCGGACAGTTTTTTCATCTAGTGTAACAAACTGTGCAAGTACTTCTGGTACTATTTAAGACACCTAGTCCAATCATATTTCAACCCAAATCATCACTCAACTATAAAATGAAAATAATTCTTCTTTATCAAGTGGTTTTTCCACAATCAAAGAGTGGAAGAGAGAAGAGAAAGAAAGGCAAAAACTCAATATTCAGCATTGCTCAAGTTCTTAGTGAGTGTGTGAGATTAAATATTAATTGTTCTTGAGTCAAATAATGATTTGTAATCGAACTACTCACGCTATAAGAGTAGTCTTTTCTTTGTGTTGAAAGAAGTGCTTAGGTAGAGTTGACTAAGCTTGTTGACTAAGCTTGTTGATGGATAGAGTAAACCTGTTTTTGAGAGAGTCTTGACAGAGGTGTCAAGGTTTGCTTGTAGTAGAGGTATTGCAAGCAGGAGGAACTTACAGTTGGGTTCACAGTCGAGTCTGTAATCAACAGTTTGGTTATAGTGGACTATTTTGAGCTTGTGAGAACAAGCTGTGGTTTTTCCTCCCTTGAGCAAGGGGGTTTCCACATTAAATTCAGTGTTCTTTACATTTTCTGTACTCCTTTTTGCTGGCCATGTTCTATTGTTTGTGATTGACTTCGAGGGACCTGATCCCTGATAGTGTTGTGCAACCCCCCTTGGGTTTCAACAGATTACGTTGGGTTGTTATTATGTTGTTGTTATGGTAATCTTTATGCGTGTGTCCTTAAACTACGTCAACAAATCTAATTGTACTGCTTTGAGAATAAATAGTATGCAGTTTGGGCTTCATGAATTTCAAAAAAATATTAATACATGTACTTTTTCAAGTAAACTTTTTGATTTATTTCCATTGGTGCAAGTGGAGAGTGTGAATTCAAATAGGCACAAAATATAGTTTTCTTTTCAACATGAATATTATATTCCTTGTTATTACTGAAATATTTTATTTGATCCTTGTAAAAATTGGATCATCTTTGTATGTGGTTGATGGTAACGCAAATTCTATTCACTTGTAAAAAATTGAACTATCAACTTAAAATATTATTGAGTGCATATACATTTTCCAAAGAAGTTTACTTTTTTCTTCTATATTTGTATTTTTTTTTTTGTTGGTCATTATATTTGTATTCATGATACTTACTGTAATACTTTTTGGCTACAAATTTAGTTTATAAGCATCTATAAAGAATTCTGTCTATATAAATGTTATGGTACTTCATTTTTTTTTATATATATCATTTATTGAAAAATATTGATTAATAAAGTAGACTATCTTTTAGTAATGGAGAGTAAGAAGAGTATAGGATGTCAACGTGAAATTCCAACCCAAAGAGTATTGGAAGCATATTGAAAACTTAAACATGTCTGAGATAGCCGAGTTTAAGGCTTGGTTAGATGCTGTTACTCTCTACCAACACAAACGATTGAAAGAACAGGAAAATGAAGCTCCATCTCCGTCCCAAACCTCTATTAGAAAAGCACATGCTGCCCCTAACACTTCATAAATAGATCATATCTACATTAAACTTCAAATTATATATTAATTTTGCTTTTACTTTTTGTTTTCTTTTCTTTTGTAATTTTTTTTTTTTTTGGAAGATGCTAGGGCATCTCATTTGCAGTGATCTTTATTTATGGTATGTTATTTTAGATAATATATCTAGTCTCTTGTATCTTGAATCTCTTATTATTTTACGTTCAATTTTATACATAGTTCATATAAAATATTACTTAGTTAATCATGTTGTTGTACTTTTATGTGATATTAAAGAAAGAGAAAAATTGAAGTATAATTCTTATATCTATCAATTCATAAAAGATTCAAAAGTGTTTGATTACGAATTATTTTGTACTTTAGATTAATCAATAATTTTTCCTATTGAATAATTAAACTTTACATACAACAATTTATATGGTTCCATAGTGGGAGTTAAAATGTTTATTCCACAATAGTTTTTGTTTTGATGAAATCATTTTAATGTAGATCTTTATGTAATATCAAGACTTTATTTTTGGATCGTGACGCTAGTAGTACACTATTATATTCTATTATTACATCCCATTACTCGGGGGTTTGGGCCACAGGTGGCAAAAGAATTTTAAAATGAGGTGTAGGTGACAGAAGTCTTAATTATTAGTTGGAGGTGACAATTACATTATTATGGATTAAGAAAGTTGAGGAAGTTTGAAAATAACTCACAAGTTTTTAAATTTACACTTTGATCTCAATGTTTGCCTAAAATAATGGAAAACGGAGGGAAAAAAGGCACCTTTCTCTCTCTTCTCATCCATTGTTGTTTTCTCTCTCTTAGCATTTTTTGTTGTTCATTGTTTCTGCTGTTTTATTCATCATCTTCTGCTTCATTATTATCATCTTCTACTTCATTATCATCTTCATATTCTTCTTGTAGACTATTTGTTGTTGTTGTTGTTGTTGGTATAGCGCTACTGCTGCGACCTGATCAATTTCTTAGGTCAAATTTTGTTTACTACATCATTTTCCACTTTGGCATTATTTCATAGGTGACTTTGGTAAGTAAAATTATGATTTTTATTCGTGTTTGTCATCTGGGTACACTTCCTGTTTTTCCAACAATGGATAGAACCCGGTTCTTGAATTCAGCATAAGTGCCCACAATTTAAACAGATCAATCATCTGGTGCATCAGATGAGTAATCTATTACATCAGAATATTTATTTGTTGCATCAGACTATTTATCTGTTGCATCAGAATATTTATCTGTTGCATCAGACGTTATCTGTTGCATCAAATGTATTATCTGTTGTATTAGGATATTTATCTGTTGCACCAGACTAATTATCTGTTGCAACATATGATTAATCTATTTGGAACAACATAAATCAGCCCTTGCCACAAACCTAACAGATAACCAATATTTTTCAACTCTTGCTATTGCTACTAGATTCAAAATTATTTCTTACGTTCTATTACCCATCCCGAATTTCCTAATTTGATTTCTCATTTTACTTGTCTTTTTCATTAATCAAGAATAGATTAAAAAAAATTCATGTTTTACCATTTGCATTAATCATTTTTTCTTCAAATTAAAATAGAAACATCATTTAATAGGGGGACTATATGCCGACCGATGTTAAAATCTTTCTTCTCTTATGAAATTTTCACCGAATAGCAAACAATGGTTATTTCAAACATGTCTACTATCCCACCAATTGATTACTGGGTTATGGTAAACTAGACATGTTATTAATTATTTTTCTTAATCAATGTGACATCTCAATTTGGGACGGGTAATTTGAGATGGAGTATGAATTAAAACGTCAGAGCCAAGAAACAAACTAGTCATCTGCTGAAACAGACTATTTATCTGTTGCATCAAGCTTCTAATCTGTTGCAACATGAGTAATTTATTTTGACAACACATCAGCCCCTGCCACAAACCTAACAAATAAATCTTGCTATTGCTACTGGATTCTAAATTATTCCTTTTTACGTCGAATCGTCGACATATTTGTTGAGAAGATAATAGACTGAATGAAAATTAAATATGGATTAAAATGTCAAAGATCAAACATAATTTTTTTATTAAACAAAAACAAATTAAAAACCATATAATAGACTAAAAGTAAAAATAATAATCTAATTATTATTATTATTATTGTCATCATCATCATTGCCAGCTGGCTAATCTTCAATCGCAAGTAGCAAGGCCCTCCTCAGCCTATGTACCACGCGGAGCATTCTTGCTCAAACTCCTCCCAGTTCCCATTCCAGGTTACGAACTTGATTCCAAAGTTCATTCACGGCGTCTTGAAGAAAAACGACGTCCCACACTGGGTCAGGCATAATCTTCTAGAGGGTAATATGAAAGACGAGATGCAATAAATAAATAGAGTGTAGTTAAATGAACGATTGAGTAAGGAGGGACCTATTTACAGAGGATTGAATTTGAATGAGATGCAAAAAGGCGCGACTATTCACCTCCATTCATTAATTATATTTTTGATTAAATTAAGAAAATAAATATTGTGATATAAGTCATAACTTTTCAGATTATTATTATTAATTAGTCCTTTCGAAGAATCATTTTTATTGAGTTGTGGCAAAAAAATCTATATCTGTTGCATCAGATAACACATCTGTGACGACAAATATATTATCTGTTGCAACGTAACAAATGTAAAATATATTGCATCAGATAACCTATCTGTTGCAACATATAATCTAATTGTTCACCTCTATTTATTAATTACATTTTTGATTAATGTGAAAAGTAATGACTTAATTAAATTAAGAAATATTGTGATAAGTCATGACTTTTCATATTATTATTATTACTAATTAGTTCGTTTCAAAAATCTTTTTTATTGAGTTGTAATGACAGATTCGATATCGGTTGCATCAGATAAATCATCTATGACAACAGATATATTATCTATTGCAACAATAGTGAACCAGTTGCCTCAGATAATATATTTATTGCAACATATAATCTACTTTTTTTAAAAAAAAAAACTATCATCATATCATTAATCCAAATTTACTTACTATTTTATTTTATAAATAAAAAAACACCTGTTCAAATTCCTTAATAAAATAATAACCATTTCATTATATAATAAATAATTTTAAAAAATAAATTCAAAAACAAAAATGGTGAAAATTCACGATCAGTTGTTAAAATTAATTAACCATTCTTTTATTGTTATAAATTGTGTTTATCATTTATTTCCTTATTATTTATTTACAAAATATTTTTCATATTGAATAATCGAAA
>NC_061121.1:216050092-216067190 GCF_002878395.1 Capsicum annuum
TTAAGAAATATTGTGATAAGTCATGACTTTTCATATTATTATTATTACTAATTAGTTCGTTTCAAAAATCTTTTTTATTGAGTTGTAATGACAGATTCGATATCGGTTGCATCAGATAAATCATCTATGACAACAGATATATTATCTATTGCAACAATAGTGAACCAGTTGCCTCAGATAATATATTTATTGCAACATATAATCTACTTTTTTTTTAAAAAAAAACTATCATCATATCATTAATCCAAATTTACTTACTATTTTATTTTATAAATAAAAAAACACCTGTTCAAATTCCTTAATAAAATAATAACCATTTCATTATATAATAAATAATTTTAAAAAATAAATTCAAAAACAAAAATGGTGAAAATTCACGATCAGTTGTTAAAATTAATTAACCATTCTTTTATTGTTATAAATTGTGTTTATCATTTATTTCCTTATTATTTATTTACAAAATATTTTTCATATTGAATAATCGAAAATTCATGTCTTTTCTTTTTCACCCTCTCAATAACAAAAATAACTCTTTTTTATTAATAACCCGTCAGGTGCAACATATGATCGATCTGTCGTAGCAGATAACCTCTGTTGACATAAATTGCTCAATCCCTACCACCAACTGTCGACATGTTGAGAACAAAGAATAAATAGAATGATTATTAAATACTAAATAAGAATTAAAAATTTAAAGTCGACAACAAAATGAAATTAATGTTCATAGATTTTTGAATCTCTTGGGTAGATCCGATATTCAAAAGGAGGATAATACATAAGCTAAAATAAAAAATATTACCCCATTATTATTACTACTACTATTATTATTATTGTCAATATTTTTCATCCGGTAGCCTTGCTTCAAAGTCAGCCAAATCTCTCTAGAGTTCATCAAACTGCCTTTGAAGTTCACGTAAGGACTCATTATGAATATTCTTATATGAATCTGGATCATCCATATTTGTAAAGAGGGACCTATTTATAAATTATTGTATCTGGAAAAGAAAAAAAATTAAAATAAATCTAACAGATGGGTAATCTATTGCAAAATATATTCTTTCTGTTAGATAACTTTCAAACGACATACTGGCAATCTTTTACAATAGATGTATATATCTGTTTGATTTCTGCAACTTGTTGATCAATTGCCGTAACAGATATCTCCAATTGTTTGACAATATAAACAAATGTGTCTTCAGTTGAAACTAGCTAGTCATCTGTTTATTTAATTGAAGCCATAGATGGGCTAGGAAGAATAAGGTGCGTGCAGATGGATCTACTATCATATGTGTGGGAATTATGTATGTATTACTGATAAGGTCACCAGGATAACACACACAAAGTATAATATTTTTGTGAATGCAGTTTTTAATCGATTAGGCATTGATCATTCAAACAAGATCCTGCATTGTATCGTTAAGTTTGATGGGATCGAAATTGATAAGGTTGAGGACCTCATGAAGATGGTGCAGATACCCTGTTACGAATTACTGACGGTTGTTTCTCGTGTTTATGCGTGTCAAGTTTTAAGAAGGGATCAATATTTGTCGTCACTGCAGAGAACCAATAGCGATTGAACTTAAATTTCAGTGTGCATTGAACCCTTAGAGGGCCCTCATAGCCTCGCACTGCATCAAACAAGAATGGAAAACCAATAGAAATTTCCTTGGCCAAAATTTATATGGTTGGGTTGATTGCTCGGGGTGATGATTATATTCCAGAAGGTGCGGTAGGAGAATGCCTTCGAGGGAAAATGGGTAGTTGATGGAAGACTATATTATCTGAGAGATAGTTGAAGGAGAGGCATAGGGTAGAAAGTAACTTCTATAGAATCTGGCCAATGGAATTATCTTAACAGATGCGAAATTTGAATCAAGGGAAAATATGAAAGTGTATCCAGTAATGTAATTTCGTCTATTGTCTCTTTGAAAGAAAAATAATGTAGATTAACACTTTTCTAGGAGCTGCGTGGTTGGGATTACACCTAGGTAAAAAATATGCAGGTTCACGGGTATCGAGGGTTGAAATGATGTTCAGCAAGTCAAAAAAAATTACTCTAACAACAACTGCAGTTAAAATAAGGAAACTAAGAAAAGGCGGCAATTTTTGAATTTTAAATTTCATCCCATGCCTTCTTGTTTGTGTTTTTGATCAGGTCCACTACCGTTGACCTGATCGGAACCACAAACGAGATTGAAAGGCAAATGGAGTATCATTTCTTCCTTAGCAAAATGGATTAATTGATTGTGTTTTCTTTTCTTACTATGCTTTCAACATTCCTTAGAGAAGATCAGATGCTTGTTGTAGTAAGTGAATTTTGATAATTTTTAAGCTTGCCTCCAGCTTGCTGATTCTGTGTTCAAGCTGGTCTTTGCCGTCTTCAAAGTTGGTAAGGAGTTCCTCGTCTCTTGTGAGCTCTATAAGGAACACTACCTTCATAGTTATGGCATTCTAGAAGACCTTTAGAACACTTTCTTCAGAAGCCTTAAAGGATACATGGAGGGTCCCTGTGTTTGTTTTAGGTTAAAATATGTTGATGCACGTTGAAGATATGGTCCCAACAGTTGAACAACACACTTTTATCAAGCGTTTCTCCATGCATCTTGCTCAACCAATTTGATAAATTAGTAAGCATGGAGTTACCTAGCTCGTGATCTAAATCAACTCTACCAAGTCTATCAAACGTTACGTAACTCCAAGCTCATTACCCTATCAAAAACATATGCTCAAGTTAGTGAACAAATCAAACAAAGCTCAATCTTTTAGCTTTTTTGCTAGTCACTCTTCTCCAATATAGATGACAAGATATCTACAGTGCAAAAGTCTACATCGTCGCCATACATGATTGCTTCAGAGCAATCAACAAATATCTTCAGATTAATTGCTCCCGGGCAAGCATGTCTGGCGACGGTGTAGACTTTTGCATAGTAGATATCCTGTCATGTATATTAGAGAAGAGCGATCAGCAGAAAGGTTGAGAGATTGAGCTCGTTTGATTTGTGCACTAACTCGGTCATTTTTTTTATAGGGTAATGAGTTTGGAGTTATGTAATGGTTGATAGGCTTGGTAGAGCCGGTTTAGATCACATGCTACGTAACTCTATGCTTACTAATTTATCAAATTGGTTGAGAAATGCTCAATAAAATTGTGTTGTTCAACTATTGGGACCACATCGTTAACGTGCATCAACACATTTTGACCTAAAAAAAATACAGCGACCCTCCATGTATCCTTTAAGGCTTCTGAAGAAAGTGTTCTAAAGGGCTTCTAGAATGCCATAACTTTAAAGCTAGTGTTCCTGATCGATCTCACAAGAGATGAGGAACTCCTTACCAACTTCAAAGATGGTAACGATCAGCTTGAATATAGAATCAGCAAGCTGGAGGCAAGCTTGAAAATTATCGGAATTCACATACTACAATAAGCATCTGATCTTCTCCAAGGAATATTGAAAGCATGCTTAGGAAAGAAAACACAATCAATTAAACCATATTGCTAAGGAAGCAATGTTACTCAATTTGCCTTTCAATCTCGTTTATGGTTTCGATCAGGTCAACGGCACTGGACCTAATCAGAAACAAAAAAAAAGGCATGGGATGAAATTTAAAATTCAGAAATTGATGCCTTTGCTTAGATTCCTTATTTTAACTACAGTTGTTGTTGGCATAAATTTTCTAGACTTATTGTACACCATTTCAATCCCCGATGTCCATGAGGCTGCTTTGTTGGTCTTCTTCTATTTTCTATTTAGGTGATAATCCCGACCACGCATCTCCCTAGCAAAGTGTCCATCTGCATTATTTTTCTTTCAGAGAGACAACAGACGAAATTACATTAATGGATACACTTTCAGATTTGCACTTGATTCAGATTTCGCATTTGTTAAGATAATTCCATTAGCCAGATTTGCTAGAAGTAACTTTCTACCCTCTGCCTCTTCTTTAATTAGCTCTCAGATAATATAGTCTTCCATCAACCACCCATTTTCCCTCGAAGGTATTCTCCTACCTCTCCTTATGGCATATAATCATCACCCCGAGCGAGAAACCCAACCATATAAATTTGGGCTTGGGCAATAACTATACTGGTTTTCCATTTTCGTTAGATGCCGTGCTAAGCTTCGAAGTCCCTCTAATGGTCTAATTCATCCTAAAAGTTAGTCCAATCGCTATTGAATCTCTTTACAATGACACCAAAACTAGATCCCTTGACAATTCTTGACAAATAAACATGAGCAACAACCGACATTAAATCTTCATAGGGTATCAGAACCATATTTATGGTCCCTCAGACTTATCAGTTTGGACCTACCAAACTTAACTGTAAAATTGTAGACATCTTGTTCGAACAATCTATGAATAATTAGTAAAAATAGCATTCAGAAAATTAGTGCACTCTATGTGTGTTTCCATGATTACATAATTAGTAATACATAACTCCCACATATGAAGTGGTTCCATCTACAAGCAGCTTATTCCTCCGAACCCATCTTTACCATAGCCTCTTATGATGGTCCGAAAAAAGTTAATCAACTGTCAGTTCCTTATATCTACAAAGAAGAGGAAAAAATTAATGTCACAAAAAGAACATTGTCCATCTGTTGCATCGGATATGGAGCCTGTTGCAACAAATATGGAGTCAGTTGCAACAGATGTGGAGTCTGTTCAACTGATGAGGAGTTTGTTTAACAGATGTGGAGTCTGATGGAATACATCAAAACAACCTTTCTAGTGGTTTGATTTGTTCCAACAGTTTCTCCATCTGTTGCAACATCAACAACAACATAAACATCAACAACAAATAAACAACAACATTTGTTCGAACAACAAAGAAACAACATCCTTTGTTCCAGAACCATCAACAATACCGCACCATAAGTTCCAACAATGCCAAGCCTACCAACAACATCAATAATTGTATCAACAATAAAGGAAAAATAAAATAAATACAAAAAAAAATGATACTGACAACAAAGCTTTTAAACTTCTCCCAACAAATGATTTTTTTTGCATATTGTAATAAAAATTCTCAGTTTGTTTATTCAGCACTAAAAAGTTCCTTCAAATTTTTTTAATAAATATGACTTGGGTAAATAGTAATTAAATAAAAAAACCGATGTAAATAACTTGCAAAGAAGAAGACGAGAATGAAAGAGCAATAATGAACCATACCTTAATATAAAAAGGGGGACCAAAACAATAATTTTAGTCGAGGACAGATATGGATCAGTTTACATCCGAAAGGATCTTTATGAGAAGAGAAGAGAAAAGAGAGAAAAAAGGTTGTGACCCTAAAGAGGAGAGAAAGAAAAAGATGATGAGAGTTGAATAAAATAAACTACAGCTGAAGGAAGAGATGAGATAATTTCTATAGATGTATTATGTACATAGACGTGGAGTTTTTTATATTCATTAATTAATATTTATTAATTTCATTAATAATTTGATGGGTATGAGGAAGACTAAGACTAGTGACATTTAAAAGACAAGACAAGACTGCTCAATAAACTCACTTTGAGATATCCAAGAAATATGTTTTACCACCTTTAGTAGTAAGTACTACTACTTGATATTATCTACTCAGACCAGAACCTTGCTTTAAAATTACAAGAGAAAAAATGATTTTCAAACAGATATGTCATCTATTGCAACATATATCAATATTTGTTTAGAAATTCGAACAACTCAGTCATCTGTTACAATAGATATCAATATCTATTTAAAAATCCCAACAGCTCAGTCATCTGTGACAGCAGATGAAAATATCTATTTGATAATTAATTAAATTAGATATGTCATCTGTTACAACAGATATAAATATCTGTTTGAAAATTTCCAACAGCTCAGTCATCTAACACAACAGATGCAAATGTCTATTTGATAATTAAATCAAATTTGTCATCTGTTGCAACATATATTAATATCTATTTGAAATTTTTTAACAACTGAATCGTTTATTGCAACAAATTTTATTATAATTGATTTAGGTGGAACTAGAGATGAATGAATAAGCTCACAGGGTCAACTACAAATACAATCAAGTCTTTGCAATTGCATGGCATTGGTATTGTGCTCATCCTAACCCAAGTCGTCGATCTATCACTCTGAGTTGAAATGAGTTCTCATCAACTAAATATTAGAATAGTGATAGAACCTAAGTTTATTTAGGTGTAACTACGGATGAATGAATAAGCTCACAGGGTCAACTACAAATCCAATCGAGTTTTTGCAATTACATGGCATTGGTATTGCGTTCATCCAAACCCAAGTCGTTGATCAATCACTCTGAATTGAAATGAGTTCATATCAACACAACTTTCGGATAGTGATAATACCTAAGTTGATTTAGGTGGAATCACGGATGAATGAATAAGCTCTTAGGTTCAACTACAAATCCAATCGAGTTTTTGAAATTTCATGGCATTGGTATTACGTTCATCCTGACTTGAATCATCGATCGATCACTCTGAGTTGAAAGGAGTTCTCATTAACTCAATGTTAGGATAGTGATAGTATAGGTGGGACTAGGGATGAATCAATGAGATCACAAGGTCAACTACAAATCTAATCGAGTCTTTGCAATTGCATGGCGTTGGTATTGCGTTCATCCCAACCCGAGTCGTCGATCGATCACTCTGAGTTGAAATAAGTTCTCATCAACACACTGTTAGGATATTTATAGTATAGGTGGTACTAAGGATGAGTCAATGAGCTCGTAGGGTAAACTATTAATCCAATTGAGTCTTTGCAATTATATGGCATTTGTATTACATTTATCCTGACCCGAGTTGTCGATCGATCACTATGAGTTTAAATGAGTTCGCATCAACTAAATTTTAGGATAGTGATAGTACCTAATTTGATTTAGGTAGAACTAGGGATGAATGAATACGCAGGGTTAACTACAAATCCAATCGAGTTTTTGCAATTTCATAGCATTGGTATTACGTTCATCCCGACCTAAGTCATCGATCGATCACTCTGAGTTAAAATGAGTTCTCATCAACTTAATGATAGGATAGTGATAGTATAGGTTGGACTAGGGATTAATCAATAAGCTCACAGGGTCAATTACAAATCTAATCGAATCTTGGCAGTTGTATGGCATTGGTATTGCATTCATCCCGACCCGAGTCATCGATCGATCACTCTGAGTTGAAATGAGTTCTCATCAACTCAATGTTTTGAGAACTATATCTTTTAAATTTTTTAAAATTAATTAAGATCCATTTGGACCAAATTAGCAATTTTAAAACTTGTCATTCTTTTCTAAAATTATAAATCAACCCATACAAATCATCCATTTGCGCGAAAAACTTTTCATTTCAAATTTTAAGTTCTTGCTCTTCTCTTTCTCGGGGTCTCCCCTCCCTCTCAATAATACAAAACAACAGCTATTTAACATATTGCTCAATCCTTCAAAACAGGTTAATTTTCTTCCTATTTACGACTACATATAGTTTTTTTTCTACTTCATTCCTGCTTGTATCCATCATTTTCTCTTTGTTCAGAGGTAACAACATTCAAGAAGAGTTCTATAATTGTTCTTTATTCTAATAAATAGGGATTTTTAGTTAATGATAAAACAAATACTTTTAGTTGTATTATCTTCGAGAATGGGTTAACAATTTTGAGTTTTGATGCTAAAAAAGTAGGAAGAACCCGAGAAAATCCTAGTTTTTCTCTCAGTATTTTGTTGATTGTCGTGGTATTTGTGTTGTTGTTGGTGGTGTTGGAATTTGTGTTTTTTGGCGGTGATGTCGGTGGTCTTAGTGTTGGTATTGGTGGCATTGGTGGTGATCTTGGTGGCATTGGTTGTGGTAGTGGTGGTCCATCTATTGCAAAAGGTGGAAGATCTGTTAGGAGATATTAAATAGGACTTCAAATAGATTCTCCATCTGTTCCAACTGATGGATTATCCGTTGGAGTATTTTCATATAATGTGGTGTAGAATAATTTATTTAAATTTGTCCATCTGTTGTAACAGGTGGAATATCTGTTGGGAGATATTAAATAGGTCTTCAAACAGATTTGGGTTCCCCATCTATTCCAACTAATGGGTTGTCCGTTGGAGTATGTTTTTTAGTTATGTGGCGTAGAATAATTTATTGAAATTTGTCTCACCTTTTTAAAAAAAATTATGCAGACATCAAATGCAATGTATTTTTTGTTTTTCTATTATTTGTAGTTAAAAGATGTCTCCCAAAAGAAAAGAAACTGAAAGTGGAGAAACTTTTGATCACCAAACCAAAAAGGCTAGAGTACAAATAGATTCGGAGGAACTTCCAGAACAATCTTAGTCAGGGAAAAATGAAGCCGAGGAAAGTGATAACTCCTCCTCACCAATGGGGTGTGAAATAACATTGAAATTCCAGCATGATTCTGTCAAAACCATTAGTATTGACAAGTTTTGAGTTGCGATGCCGATGAATAGCCCTCAAGCAGTATTTAGTGATCTTGTACTTAAATGTCAGTTGGGGAAACCTTTTGACAAACTTAGGAGTATTATGAAGAAGGAAAAAATAGATGGACTTTTTAAGAAGAGATGCTTTGCACACTTTCTTGAGCTATCTGGGCGACGCCCTCTCCGTTTCCCAATGATCATGGTATATGGTCTTCTCAAGCACAGGATCAAGTATGTGGGGGATGATGGAGGTCCGAAGGAGGGCGGTAAAAAGATGAATAAAGTCTAGATAAACTAATGAGGTATTCCGGTTCATTTTGGATTAAAAGAGTTTGCCATAGTGATGGACTTGAGATGCGATCGTCCAAAAAAACCTCCAATCAGGAAAACACCCCCACAAAGGGTCCAATAAAAGCAAGGTAAAAAAATATAGGTTGGTGGGCATTGTTGGACCTAGCTACAAAGTTGAGGATTTGATGGAGGATCTCAAGAATAAAGACATACCAAAGCACTACAAGGAGAAATTGTGCTTAGTTTGGTTTGTCCATTCCGTTTTATTGGCAAGAGACGATAGGAAAGTCATAGAACATGATTTGTTGGCACTTGCTGATGATTTTGGAAAATTCAACAATTATCCCAGGGGATACGAAAGCTACTGCTTGACTGTCAAATATTTACTGAAAAAGCTAAAGCAAAAGACAACCACATTATACGGATTTCCTTGGGCTTTCATGGTAAAATTGATTGCTTCCTGTTTACAATTTTAAGGCTTAGTCATGTGAAGCCATTCCTCCCCTCCGAAAGCATTTTAAGGATTACCCAGATAAGGTTTCTCATTCAAGGATCGTTAGGTGGTTGGCTGCAGCAGAGAGAAGTAAAAAAATATTAATGAGGATGATCTTTTTAACCCTCTGGATGATGCACTACCAGAAATTACCCCTATGGTGATGGTTGCAAAACCATTGCAATAGACAGAAAAAACGTTGCCATAGCTCTACCGCAACGGTTCAGTAACCATCCCATAGGTGGGCGTTGCAATAGGTCTATGGAAATAGTTTATACGACGGTTGTAAGAACTGTTCCCATAGGTCAAGCTATGGTGACGGTTTTAGACAACCGTCGCCATAGCTTGACCTATGGCGATGATTATTTTTTGACTTATTGAGACAGTATCTATTGCAACAACATCTATTACGACATTTGCGACAGTATCTATTGCGATAACATCTATTGCTACGTATTTTAAATTACTATTTACATACATAATAAATTACAATAAACAATTATACACACATCGAAAACAAAATCATTTATTAATAATCACATAGTCCAAAATATGGAACAAATTAAACTAGTAATCTAAATCCAAAAGAAAAATGTATGTTAAGTACCCAGATGATTAGTTAAGTTTTTATATTGTATCAAGTTCTAGTCACAATAAGTTTCAAGAAATTCTATGTATCCTGTATTCTTATTCTTCTAGTGTTCTAGCATTTGTTTTTTCCGTAAAGTTGCAAGTGATCTAGATGAAACAAAGTTTTTTAACTTTCTGATAATTTCTTGAGCGCCCTTGTAGATTCATGATTGTTTAAGTCACTGCAAGTTCAAAAAATAAAATATCAAATAGGTTCACAGTAAGTTCAGATAGCATGTTATCACTATAGACAAACAGATAACACCTTTGTTATAGATAAGGAAAATCCTGGTGTCCATAAACTTCAAGAACCTGCTTAAGAAAGCTTCTCAACATAAGGAAGAAGCTCGATCAGGTCATTTCTGTATATTATCTGTCTTTTGCAGAGCTAAAAATTTTCAAAGGAATATCAGACTTCAATTTCCGGGTGAATTAGACAATTTCTACGTTTCTATGCTTTAGACTTCACTGGCACTGGACTTCTCTAAGCTTTCCCTAATTTCTACGTTTGTTTAATCCTTATAGATTAGATTTACATGGTTCAACAAAACAGCATGGCCACAACCGTTGGTTTAATCTATTTCTATGCATAAAATTTAGTAAAAACATGTTACCACTATAGCGGCCCATCAACTTCACTAAACCGATGTTGTTCTCAGCACTTTGAGCTTCAACATGCACTGCATTGATGGAACGTTAAGCCTCCTCTATGGTAGTATCAAATCCAAATGACTTGTTGATGACCTGATAACAAAACAAACTATCTTTACATAACACCAGTCAAAACTGAGGACCACTATAAACTACTAGTTGCTTAACTCAAATGAGAGGGGAAGATACCTTTGATATATTCTCTTACTTGCTCAACCGTATCTCTTTTAGGATCAACCGAGATAAATACAGGTATTATATAGATTCCAGACTTCTCCCCTGTATATTGAATATATTACAAATTAGAAGACAAACATATCTCTATATGCTTCAATTAAAAGAAAAAATAAAATGGAACCATACAGTTAGCTGCTTTATTGTAGTCTGCTAAGATTATCTAACCAGTTTGAAATATTTCATGTTTAAACCAAGTTTGAACATTTCCATGCACATGGAGTAACACATGAAGCAATATTTGAGTTTATGCACTTCATACCACACTTGTAACCCGCCTGGTCTTGATAACTCTCATACCCATACTTGCTACCATATTCACACAAAAATAGTGCTTACCTCGGAGGAAGATAAGAACCCCAGCGATGATACTGCAGAGTCTGCCAAAGAATAAAGGGAATAAATGCCCGGTGGGTAATAAGGAAGTTGTTCGTAAGTATTGTGATAAAAAAAGGCTCAGGCTTCTTCATTAGAAGATGAAGTTGTGAGATTGAGAGCTATAAATCAACAACTATTGAAGAGGCTACAGGGTCAGGCTGACCATATATTAGCAAATGCCTTGCGATTTTCTAATCTCCACTCATCCCGCAGTGGTAACCTTCAAATATGATGGTCCACAGACTAACAGTATCATAAATCAATAAAGTCATGTCAGGATCTTAAGTGAGACATCTTATAAGATGATTTCAAGGAAGGATTTCACTGAAATATTATACATTATTTCATAGAGACAATCAGTTTATGTAGATATGTCGAAGCATTAGCAAAAGAAGAGGCTCCAAAGAGATTCTTAGATGTAAAGACAGACTTGACCTAAATATAATATCAACAAACAAGTTGAGGAAAATAGTATGAAGCCCTCTACAGCTAATAGGCTATCCTTATTCATGTATTTATTGATAAACTGTACATGTTAGAGTAAGAAATCAAGATATCTTGGCCTTTGAGAAATATAAACAAGTGGCAATCATGAGTTTATTGAAAGGAAAGGCTAAGGAAAAGGTTCCAAGACAATGAAATCATGCATGAGGTGAGTGTTAAAAATTTCTCATTGATTGAACCTCTTAAATTGCCTTATAAAAGCATTGTATCGTGACTTTTCATGAAACAAAGTAGTGGACACGTCTAATTGGTTAATGAGCCAACCTTTGTACAATGATAAGGAAAGGACCAAACGAACCGTATTCATCCTATAAAATAGTATGGTCAAGCCACATTAACACTAAACAATTATATAGAGTACAACCATGAAAACACGAGTTACATAATAACCCTCACCCCAAAAACTTAACCAGCATGATGTTCCCTCAAATTCCGATTGAACAACTATAAAAACTATGGCTCAGTCACAAATTAGTTTGCAAATAAGATTTAGTCCAGAAATTAAAGATGTCAATTTTTTTCTTGCTAGAGCAAAATCAAGCAGTTAGTTAGAATGAAGGTCACTTGAATATTGATGGAAAGGAGTCTTCCACAGGGAACAGGAGAGGTGTACAAAAATATAGAGGAAAAAAGCAGGTATAAAAAACAAGTCAACTATATCAACTGGTAGACTGCCTCAACCGAATGGATTTAAAAAATCTGCATCAAATTGAAATACTTGCAACTCAATATGGATAAGAAATTAGAAATGTTCATCAGAACAATAGTCAGGTTGGCTAGTCCTCAATTCTTCATTTATTTTCTTCATTACCCCTTTCAATAAGGTTAAAGAATAAAAGGTATCAACTAGAATGTAAAGTTATTAGTGAAAATGACCCTAAAAGTTGAAGACCAGAGCTCTTCTGGGAAGAGGAACACTTTTAAGTAAACCATCAAAGCTCTTGCTGATTCAGTGGTTACAACATCTGATAGAAATCTGTACCAGGTCATCACCACGATGAAGTACAGTGACAAATATTTTACTTATCTACAAGATAATGGATAAGCAACTTCAGCAATTGGCCTAACTTCTAATAGTGATGAAGAAAATGTTTCTGGTAAACTGATTTTAACATGGTAATTTATTTAGAATATGTGCCTTGGAGAGACTTGATGCTTGTTTTCCCCAAAAAATAGTCAAATAACTTATTGTATCCAAAAATAAAACTATGAGAGGATAACATTACCTGAGTTCGTTACAATACATCAGTGTCTGTAAAGGCTGGAGCAACAACTAGAACTCTCGATGCCTCGTCCTTCATATTGAAACTTTCTAAGGTCGACAAAATCAGTGACAACATATGTGAGTATAGTCAAGGTTTCTATAAAATACATGTCTGCTCCATAAGAAATGTAAACTAGTTAACATAATTCAAATTGGCTATGCCAAACTACTGCTGCAAGACGAGAAATAAACTTCACAGCAGATAGGCAGGCATTGCAAACGATAATATCCGATTGACATGTAATCAGCAATGAGAATCTTCAACTCTGCAATGCGGAGAATTAGGAAATGAAGCTATAACAAGCATTTTCAAGACTATCAAAGCATAAATTCACCGCCTGTGGATGTGAGCACTCTAACCATCAGTTCATAGAGAAGATCGGATAAATAAACATAAATAATTGTAGAAGCACTTGTTATCTTTTTTGGATTGTAATTTGTTGCAAATAGGCACATGAGGAAGAACCATTCATCCATTGAAATGCATTGTGAGGTGAAGGGCAGAGAAAAAGACTATCACATTCCCAAACACAAGCAAACCAATGAAACTTCTACTAGTATTAATAAACTTGACAGGTACCAAGAACACCTCAAGCATACAATTTTCATAATGAAATACAACTAAGTGACCTTAATTTTTAAGGTCGTATACATTTGGAAGAAAAATAATTGTAACACGAATACATATAAGACTCTATGTAATAAAACCAGACATTTCTCCAATAGGGGTTTACACAAAGTACTACAACCAGAGCGAGCACCATATTTGCATATGCCATAAGAAAAGAAATGTAGAACGAATCCATTTCTAGAAAACCATAATCTTCTTCACAACAATCTGGCACGGGAAGTGACATCGGTATGTCTTTACTCTCCATACAATTTTTATGTAACAGAGGACCACAAAGAAATGGTTTCTCCTCATAACTTCTATCAGTAAAAGTTGCAAACTGAAATGTATGTTTTGGAGCCATACCTATTAAATTATTGTGTGCCACGCTAAACACTGCTAGAGTTGTCAACTCTACAAGTTGAGGAGGAATCTTCCCATTCAATTTGTTGCATGATAGGTACAAACTCTCAATTTTTTTGAGGTTCAAGAATTCAGATAGTATTGTTCCAATAATGTCGTTACTTGATAAGTTTAACGCCTGCATCACAATGAGGTTATAGAGTTCCCTAGGTATTTCACCACTCAACTAGTTGCTATAAAGATCAATTCCAGCCATAGAATCAACAACGCGACGTTCGTATGAATAGGCATTATTTTTTGTCATAAAGTCTGCTCCAAATGCACGCATAGTTAACTTGAAAGTGAATTGTCGACCTCGTCATTGAATCTTCTACATATACTGCGACATATCTACCCCACATCTGGAATACTAGAAAGTAAAATCTTAGACCATATGGGTACGCTTCTCTGGCTCCTGTTAATTGCATCATGTTCCAAATGCAATGAGGAATAGGTCCCGAGATGTTATTATGAGAAAGATCCATAATTCTCAATTTACTTGCACATCATATCTCTGTAGGAATGGTGGCTTGAAAATGATTTCCTTTCAAGAGTAAGGTGGTTATTTCAAGACTACGGCCTAACCATTTCGATATTGAACCACTGAAGTAGTTATCTCCAAATCCAATACCTTTAAATCAGAGCTATTTAGGAACATGTCGAATTGCACTTGTAAATTATTTTCGCTCAAATAGACACCTTAACAAAAAACAAGTTACTACCCGCACCACATAAGTGAAATAAATATGGCAATGAGATATCTTATTACCGACTATTTTCCTATTTAACTTTTGATTCTTGATTTAATACACACTTGACTACCATTTTCTCCTATTTCTTACAAAATTAGTTCATAATCTACACCTCAGCTTGAGACTTTTGTCATAAATCTTGCAAAAAGTTTCAGACTTTGTGCATATATCTAGAAATGCCTACAGGTAATCTGCATACCTAAAAAGCACTAGCTACCTAAATAGATTATGTACGCAAATCCTGCATTGAAAACACAATAAATGATCAATTGAATCTTAAAAGTTAACAGGATTTCAAGATTATGCACATATAGAGACAATCTTCCCCAATGCTCAACTTCTGATTATCGATATAACATATTACGACATCTTTCCCAACATAACAACCGTAATCAGCAGAATTACAAGGAGAAATAAAAAATTTCATGCAATCAAATGAACCCAAGAAAAAAACAAAATCCCAAAAAATTAGGTCAAAGTCATAGAAGAATACACTAACCTAAAAATTCCCAAATTGAAGCAAATGAAGTGAAAATTTAAGAGAAATTGAAGTGAAAATTTGGTCAGACTTTCTAACACAAATCAATTTTTGATGCGGCGCCAGTAAATCTATAATACCCCAATCGTTCCTTAATCCTAAATCGGTCTTTTAAGTGAATATGGATGCCTTCCAAAGTTACTGATGTTTATATTGTGTTGTATTTCTCCAATTTATACTTTTTATGTAGATCATTGAATAATATTTCCATCAATACCAATTTTATCGAAATCAGACATTGGACAATAAAGTTATGGTCATTTTACTAAGCGATGTCAGAATTGCCCAGGCCTGACAGTAGACCTAAAGGACCGCCAAGTCCTTGGTGGACCATCAATTTTCCTGTCAAGCCAAGGAAGTAACCCCTTTTTCTCTCCCTCGTGCGATGACCAAAATGGTGGGCCGCCAAATATTTTGATGGACCGTCAAGGGAACCGTCAAGTCGAGGCAGAATGTCTCATTTCTAGCCCCCGAGTGACGAACGATCTTGTGGACCATCAGTTCGACTGTCATAGACCCGATCGAAAATTTTTTAACTCATTTTTAGGGGCATTTTGGTTATTTCCGCCTATTTTGGTCCTATATATATATATATATCCAAGTAGAGAAGAGAAGTTCATTTTCTCTCATTTCTCCTCCAAGAAAGATCTAGAACTAAGATTTCTTCTTAAATCCTAAATCAAATCTTCTACAAGAAAATTCAAGAATCATCCAAGGATTTCACTAAGTCGTTCAAGAATTAAGTTCTCCAAGTCAGAGGCACCAAGAACTTAGCCCAAAAGTGTGAAGAAGAGTTTCCAATCAAGCTTTCTCATCTTAAAATCATAATCCAAGTTATGTGGGGTTCGAACAAGAACACTTCTTTTGTTCTTGTGCCAAAAGATTTTATTTCTACTATTGAAATTCATGATTTTGGAAAGTGGGTTTAAACCCAAATTAGTTTATTAATGATTTATGATATTTGAGCTATTCAAGATTGATACACATGACTATTTCATCATTTTATTTCTTAAATTGAGATCTTATACCATGAGTTGAATATTGTTATTATGAGTTGATGATTTCCGAATGATTTGAGATAAGAGTCATGATTTAAGCTTTTCTATGAGAAGTTTGATTATTGAATATATATATTGATATTTGAGCTTGAGTTAAGAATGAGTTCTATGATGTTCTCTTGAAGTTTTTGATACATTTTGATATTGAAAAAGATTGATTTGATTTGAGTCGAGTTACAAATCCACAAATAGATTATGATTTGATAAATGAGAAAGAGATTTGATTTGGTCTTCATGATAGACCTTTGTGATCTTTGTGGTGGATTTCCTAATGCGTTCTGAGCTTATGTCTGGCAGTAGTATTTAGCACCGAGCGGGAAATATGGTATATCTCCTAAAACAACATGCCACCATAAGATTGATATTGATAATTATGGTCCAGAAGCTGAGTATGAGATTATGATCACTAAATTTAGGTTGTACTCCCTTTGAGTTGAGTCCAATGATTTATGAGATTTATGAAGCATATGTTATTATTGATGATTTATGGAAATTACTTTCCAGGAAATTCAAGCGAAGAGAGTCATTATCGTCAACATGCATGATTTTCATAGTCATTTATGATATTATTTATAACGTTGCATTGCACCCCCCACATACTCAGTACATTCCTTAAAGTCCTGACCCCCATATATTTCTATGTGCTACAATGTCTTATAATATAGGTACAAATTGTAGTGCAGATACCGCATTCAGTCAGTCCGCTGCTCCTAGTCAGTAGGTGATGAGTCCTATTGATTCGATGGCTTGAGTTGGTTATACAGTTCGAGAAGTATTGTATTTTCTTATTTTAGTCGTATTGAGCTTAGATAGTTGGGAGTCATGACCCGGCTATCTAAAGTTAGTACCAGTAGAGGCTTCATAGATAGTTAGTAGAAGTTGATGTATT